>NW_015175380.1:208411-230106 GCF_001447785.1 Gekko japonicus | reverse complement strand
TCCCCCCGGGGCCTGAATCCACGGCGGCGGAAATCGGGCCTCCAAAGCGAGGGCTTACCCACCCCCTGCCCCCACTTGGCAGCCCTAACTGGAGGGGCCATTGGCCTGATCCAACATTGGCTTCTCTTACGTTCTTATGTTCTTAACAAAGTTAGAGTCCAGTGGCACCTTAAAGGCCAAGAAAGTTTATGTTCACCTATGTAGAGGCATCTGTCTCTATAAATGAACTGTTAACTTCCATTTCAATGTATCTAAGGAAGTCTGTGTGCACATGAAAGCTCATTCCTTGAAAATAATACCTTGTTGGTCTCAAAGGTGCCACTGCCTTTTGAATTAACTGAGACTCTGCTATTACGCCCCACCTGTCTCCTCTCAGATGTGGAGGTGACATGACAGCATCCTCCTATACCTTGAATAAAACTTTGTTGATCTTAAAGGTGCCCCTTTAAGACCACTTCGTTGGTCTTAAAGGTGCCACTGGACTCAAACTGCCTCAGACCAACACGGCTACCCACAGGGGTCATTTCGTAGAAAAAGAGCTAGGGGAACTCATTAGCATAACTCATTAGCATATGCCACACCCCCTGACATCACCGGAAGTGTGTCATAAGGCCACACCCCCTGACATCACCGGAAGTGTGTCCTAAGGCCACACACACACACCGCCCCCAACGGTCCTGGCCGCCGCCGCCGGCCTTGCAGCTCCACTGCCGAGCCCCATGAGGGAGTGCAAGGAAGCCCCGCGAAGGCCCTCCCTGGCCCCAGGCAGGCAGGGGTGGGGAGAGGTAGGGAGGAAGCAACTTACCCTCCCTCTTCTCCTGCCTCCTCCTGGCTGAATGAGGGCCGGAAGCGGGGCGGCCGGAAGCAGGGGGCGGGGCTTCATTGTGTGCCCCGCCCCCCAGTACCTCACCCGGGGGAACTGCGATCCCCCGCGATCCCCCCCGAAATGACCTCTGGCTACCCACCTGAATCTACCTGAGAGGAGAAAAAATGGTGTTCTATTTTCCCCCACACCAGGCCTGAGGAACTTGTAACTCCCCCTGTCCAAACAAAAGGCAGTCGGCAGCCATATGTGGTGACCCATAAAGGCCTCTCTAATCCTCTTGTCTGGGATTGCAGCAGGGGCCAGGTCACTAAAAGGCTGGTGAGATGGGTCCGTCTTGGTGGATCAGAAGTCGTGCAGGACTGCCCCAGAGTGACCCGGGTTTCCTGTTCTTCAAGAAAGTCTCCAGTTTATATCTTAAGGAAGTTGGATGAAGAGGACTTGAGGGCCCTGACCTTTCAGAGGAAGGAGCGGCTTATCGCTCTGGAGTGGCTCGCCCAAGAGGGAACTGTTTACAAAAGGGAAATCTTTATTGGGCTTTTAGTGAAATGTTACAAGGCAGATCCCGGCAGGGTGAAGAACTGGTGTGGCTTTCTGGGTGGGGTGGGGGAGGCGGAGAGGGCAACACACTGAAGTAAAAAACATCTCTACTTTTAAGAGAATCTTTGCAGTTGGGGTATTGAGCCCACCTTCAAGACTCGGGACTGCAAAACTACAAATTAAACAAATATCGGAAGGGAGGAGTGTGCCTGTGTCTGTTCATACCTCTTTTATCTGTTGATTTTTCTGGGCAGTGCGGTTTCTTCGTAATTTCTACCTTTCCCTTTGCGATGCACAATTAAGGCTGCATATCCTAAGGGCACTTTTCTGGGAGGGAGCCCTATTGAATAAAATGAGACTTACACCTGAGTGGGGTGTGTTTACATATTATTCAGGATACTGTCGTGCCGTTTCGTTGGAGTCCTGCTCGAGGCGGTTGGACAATTAGAACAACACCATAATGTTAAAGACAAGCCACTGAAAACAAGGCACTGGAAAAGCAGCATTAAAAAAAATACACCTATCCATGAAACAATGGATGCCATCCTCCAGGTGGGACCTGGATATAGAGCCAGTTTGGTGTAGTGGTTAGGGGCGCGGACTCTAATCTGGGAGAACCGGGTTTGATTCCCCACTCCTCCACATGCAGCTGCTGGTGTGACCTTGGGTCAGTTACAAGTTCTCTCAGAGCTGTTCTCTCAGGAGCAGTTCTAGAAAGAGCTCTCTCAGCCCCACCTACCTCACAGGGTGTCTGTTGTGGGGAGGGGAAGGGAAAGGAGATTGTAAACCGCTCTGAGACTCCTTCAGGTAGTGAAGGGCGGGGTATAAATCCAATCTCCTCTTCTTCTTCTAAAGGCACCGGAGGATCATCAGAGACCCTTTGTAGCCATCTCAACAGCAGGCCTCTTTTGTCATAAGCAAATGCTACTGATTTCAATGGGACATCCTCACAAGTAAGTGTATGTGGGAAGCCTTATTTATGTTTGACACCCCTGTCTTTTAGTCCCAATTTGATTATCAAGGTGATTTACGAAGTGACTTTATTTATATACGTCGTTTATATGCAGACTTTCTTCCCCTTGGGGATTCAGAGTGGCTTTGTTCTCTTCTCCATTTTATCCTCACAGCAACCCTGCAAGGTTGGTTAGGCCGAGAGTGTGGGACTGGGCCAAGGTCACCCAGGAATCTACAGTTACAATTCTCTTGCAGCTGTTCTCTCACGAGCACTTCTCTCAGAGCTCTCTCAGCCCCACCTGCCTCACAGGGTGTCTGTTGTGGGGAGGGGGAGGGAAAGGAGTTTGTAAGCCACTCTGAGACATCTTTGGGTAGTGAAGGGCGGGGTATAAATCCAATCTCCTCCTCCTCCTCCTCCTCCTCCTCCTCCTCCTTCTTCTTCTTCTTCTTCTTCTTCTTCTTCTTCTTCTTCTTCTTCCAGGAATTACAACTGAGCTCCAGACTACAGAGACGAGTGCCCCTGGAGAAAATGGATGCTCTGGAGGGTGGACTCTAGGATCGTATGCCCCACTGAGGTCCCACCCTTCCATCCTCATGGTCCGCCCACAAAATATCCAGGTATTTCCCAACTAGGGTTGCAGTCCCACGGGCCAGAAAAAACAAAGGGGAAGTGGGGCTATTCCCTCCGGAGGAATTTGACCCGCAGTTGCACGATCCCACCTCCCGTGGAAGCTGCGGGTGCAGTCTGCCAGTACGTGATCAGACACAACTGTGGGTGAGTTGGGGGGGTTTTGTGCCATTTTTATCCTCATGCACTTAAATGAGGGATCGATGAACCGCACCTCTGCATCGAGGGCTCCCTATGGGGTCTGCAATGATGCGTATACTGCGAAGGGGGAAAAAAACAATGGCACGGAGTCGGGGTGGCCTGATCACACCATCCCGACAGCACGAGAGCACGCTGGAGCGATCAGGCACGGAAAGTCTGTCCGTGGCCCATCGCAACCCATTTACAACCAGATTTTGCCCGGGTGCCTTTTAACTCCGCTTCTGTGGCAGAGCAGAATGGATTGCCGACGGCTGCGGGGCGCTTCCCAGATGTTGTTGTCTGCCCGGCATTCGCATTTATGTCGGGTCTAATTGTGCGTATGATCTAGGGTTGCCAAGTCCATCTTCTGCCCCAGTGGGGGACTTTGGGGGTGTTCCTGGAGGGAGCAGGGCATCACAAACGTGATGACGTCACATTGGGGACGTCCGCTGCCCCTGCCTGCGCGCCCGATCTCCAGAAATGCCAGTTTCCTGCACTTAAAGGAGCCGGTGTTTCCCTTTTAAATACACGGAGTCGGCGTTTCCCCTTTAAGAGCAAAGAACCGGTGTTTCCCTTTTAAGTGCACGGAGCTGGCATTTCTCCGCAAGCCTGATCTCAAGCGGAGATCGAGCTTGGGAGGAAACGTGGGTTCCATGAACTTAAAGGCAGCCATCCCTCTCTCTCAAGAGAGAAGGGAGAGGGGTGGTTGTGGGTGTTGGGGGCAGGTAGAACCCCCCCGCAAAACGGGGGACCCCTGCCAACTGGTGGGTTTGGCAACCATAGTATGATCACAGCCTAGGAGTTGGCAACTCTAATAAAATGACCAAAACTGGTAAGGTAAGACCGGGCCTTGGAGCAGATCTACTTAGGATCACTCTGTGTCTTAAGATATTAGAAAGGTGTTATTAATGATATTAAAGAACAATTTGAGCATTGTGTTGTGCTGAAGGTGATGAAGAATGAGGCGGGATGTTGTCTGCCAAGAACAGGTGGTTTATTTGGTGCTACAGCACTTACAGAAGGTAACTTCGGTGGGAAGGTAACAGCGTTCCGTGCGCCTTGGTGTTTAGTCATGCCGGCCACATGACCACGGAAACGTCTTTGGACAGCGCTGGCTCTTCGGCTTTGAAACGGAGATGAGCACCGCAACCCTAGAGTCGGATACGACTGGCTTTCGAGCAAGGGAACCTTTACCTTTACAGAACCTCTCTCTTCTGGCCTTAAAAGTCATCTACACGGTTTGCGTATGAAGGGAAACAGGACTAGACTAGCGAACCTCCAGGTGGGACATGAAGATCTCTCTGGAATATGAAAAAAAATAGGTCCTGGACTTAAGCTTGCCTGCCTCCAGGTGGGACCTGGGGATCTCTCAGAATTACATCTGATCTCCAGATGACAGAGATCAGTTTCCCTGGAGGAAATGACAGCTTTGGAGGGTGGAGTCGATGGCATTAGAACTCACAGAGGTCCTTCCCCTCCCCAAACCACCCCCTCCCCAGGCTGCACCGAATTTCCAGGAATTTCCCAAACTGGAGTTGGCAACCCTATGGCTCTGTGCCGGCCATGCTCAACCAACTATCTGCAGTGAGCCCTAGGCGCATCCAAGTCTATGCGCATGTGGCTCTGTACATGTGATGGGGGACGCTGTGAAAGGCAGAGTGCCGGTTGCGCATTCACAACGTAGGTTCATACAAGTCATCCTTGCAAAGGTGTCATGGCAGGTGTCCGTGGTGAAGTGACGGGGTGCTGTGCTCCTGCTCTCCAGGCGGGTGCAGTGTGGGTGCTTTCCAACATTTCGGCAGTGCTAGAGAGGTTCCCTTTGCGGGTGGAAACTCCGCCTCCCCTCACCTCCCACCCCACCCCCTTGTCTCCAAGCCTGGCACGGCTCCAGACTTCCACAGCTGCCTCCAGGCCTGGACTGGCTCTTGGACTCCACTGCCACCGCCTGGAGTAGCTCCAGGATGCCGCCCCTGCCATTTAGGATACACTTTTGGCTAGAATTAGCCAGAGCCCTTGGGTAATTCCCTGGGTCAGATTAGCTTTACATCGAATCCCTCCTCCCTTGTTTTTAAAGGATGGAAGGGTCATCTTCATGGCGAACCCTTCCTAAGGCCTGAGAAAAGATCAATTAATCAGCACATCCACATTTGTAAGCAGGGCTTTTTTTGTAGAAAAAGCCCAGCAGGAACTCATTAGCATAATAGGCCATGCCCAACAGCAGGAACTCATTAGCATATTAGGCCACACCCCTGACAGCACAGCTCATTCACATATTAGGCCACACCCCCATGTTACCAGACGTGTGGTTATCCAGCCACACCCACCTTTCCCTTCTTATTCTGTTTACCTTGTTTGTTGTCCAAACCCAGGGCTTTTTTGTAGCAGGAACTCCTTTGCATGTTAGGCCACACACCCCTAATGTAGCCAATCCTAATGAGTTTCCGCTGTTGGGTGTGGCCTATTATGCTAATGAGTTCCTGCTAGGCGTGGCCAACTTGGGAGCCAGCCGGAACTCCGTTCCTGTGCGTTCCTGCCCAAAAATAGCCCTGTTTGTAACTATGCATTACGTTACCTCCCTTCAGTGGTCAGCCCCAGTTTCAGCCTGCTGTTGCCCCATTTTATTTGGATACTGTTTTGCCCTGGACCTAAATTGCCTCGACTCAAACACAGAGAAAATCCGGAGCGGCAGGCAAAGGCGGAATGGCCCTTTGTCTCCTTGAGACCCTGGAGAGCCAGAGTAGACAGTAGCTGGATGGACCAATGGTCTGATGTCTTATAAGGCAACTTCTAGTGTGCATGTCTGCATATCCCACCATGTCCCTTTCCAGTTCAGCATCAGTGTGTGCGCGGCATGCCAAGTTCTTCCGATGCATTTGTTATTTAAAATAATTTGCGAGTTTCTTCGGGGAGCAATTCTTGGTATGCACATCACTTGAGTTGTCAGTAATACATCTGAATATACAATTTGGGCTGCTACATCTGCAATTAATTATCAGACGTCGCAGATAAATGTAACCAATTCAGCTGTCCTTCATGGCACGAATTTCAAACAGTTAAGTAATTCTCGATACCAGGACTTAGCTTGGCCTGCATTGTTTGCCTGTCTGCTGTATGTGGGAATGAATCTGGCAAATGTGTCAGAAATTACGACTGATGGGGATTTTAGGAATATGCAAAATCTATTAGAGGAACCCCAGACTGTCCTGTAGCTCCCCCCTCCACTATGGATCACAAAACCCATTCCTGGGGGAAAAAATCTAATCCCATGTAGGTTTCTGTCCTTCGCGATTTTTCCATTGTCTGCTGTCATTCAAATTCTTACACTTTTTTTGGGTCCATTCTGTTCTCTTTACAGTTTCAGGACATCATTGTCATTCTGCTATTAATGTAGATTCAAGAGTTATCCTCATATCCCACATGCTGATTTTGCTCAACCTCACACTGAATCATGGGACTTGTGATCTTAAAGGAAACCCTGATGAAATAAATATTTTAATGACAAGACTGTGGTAAAGTGATGGGACAGAATAGTTGAGATTACAGCTGGTGGGCTGGCATGAAAAATGTGGCATGAATAAAGAAATCATCAGTGCTCCAGGCTTGGCACTGAAACACCAATTTGGCTACACTAATCAGAGTTACACCCTTCTAAGCCCATCACTGTCAGTGGACTCTGAAGGATGTAAGTTTGGTGATCACACTACAAACCATTTTCTTGGATGCACAAGCAACTGATTTGAAGAATGCAATGTACATTTCAGTTATGGATACCTCCATTTTTAGGACACTATATTGCTTTGAGGGGCCACAGTGGCTCAGAGGTTAAGACGCTGAGCTGCCGAGCAGAAGATCTGTAGTTCGGCAGTTCAAGACCCGAGTGCTGCGTGATGGAGTGAGCTCCCGTCTGTGGCCCCAGCTCCTGCCAACCTAGCAGTTCAAAAGCAAGAAATTGCAAGTAGATAAATAGGTACCGCTTTGGTGGGAAGGTAACAACGTTCCATGCACCTTGGTGTTTAGTCATGCTGGCCACATGACCATGGACACATCTTGGTGTAGTGGTTAAATGCACGGATTCTAATCTGGGAGAACCGGGTTTGATTCCCCACTCCTCCACTTGCACCTGGCTGGATGACGTTGGGCAAGCCATAGTTCTGGCACAACTGTTCTTGAAAAAGAACAGTTTCTTTCAGAGCTCTCTCAGCCCCACCTACCCCACAGGGTGTCTGTTGTGGGGAGGGGAAGGGAAAGGAGTTTGTAAGCCGCTCTGAGACTCCTTTGGGTAGTGAAGGGTGGGGTATAACTCCAATCTCCTCCTCCTCTTCTTATTCTTCGGACAGCACTGGCTCTTCGGCTTGGGAATGTGGATGAGCACTGCCCCCTAGAGTTGGATTTGACTAGCTTTCGAGTGAAGGAAACCTTTACCTTTACCTTTATATTAATTTGACAGATTTGAACATGTGATTCTGAAAACCGAACCACTTTTGAAGAATTTTGGCAGCAAATCTACACTGATGCGGCATTAGTCCTAGGGGTAACAATAGTACCAGATTTAACAATGTATGCATTTAAAATTTGTATATAGCTGCCTTTCTCCCAAGCATCTCAGGACCTAAGGTGGGTATTCTTGGACTGGGATGTACCCCGTCTCTCCCTTCTCATCCAAAGATGCCTCCAGGTACTTCAATGAGTCACAGAAGAGGTAGTGATAACTGATAGATTTATCTGTATGGGTCGCCTGCATAGAAGGCTACTGTTTCTCCGCACAGATCTCCCTTGCTGGATGAGGTTGCTAGTGCATAGATAATTTAATACAGATTTGATCAAACGTTTCTTTGATTTAGCATTTTTAGCCAAAAAAGTCAATTATGTTGCCAATATTTACTGGATAAGTAACGCCAAAGCATCTGATTATTTAATTTATTTCTAATGAAGCAAATTAACACCTGCTGCTTCCAGATGAGTCATCATGGCTAATAAGCCATGCTTGATTACAAATGTGGATGTGCTGATTAATTTATCTTTTTTCAGACATTAGGAAGGGTTCGCCATGAAGATTACCCTTCCATTCTTTAAAAACAAGGGAGGGGGAATTCGATGTAAAGCTAATCTGATCCAGGGAATTAACCAAGGGCTCCGACTAATTCCAGACAAAAGTATATCCTAAATATGTAGAATTGCCAGGCCTGATTCCGGCAGTCCTGGGAGCTTTTAGGGGTGGGGCACGGAGTGGGTGAATATCATGTGATGCTAGGCCAGTTTGGCCGGAGATCCTGGAGGCTTTTTGTCACCTTCTGAACATGGAGTGGGTCACTGGGTGTGTGTGTGTGGGGGAGGCATTTGTGAATTTCCTGCATTGTGCAGGGGGTTGGACTAGACGACCCTGGAGGTCCCTTCCAACTCATAGAATCATAGAGTCATAGAATCACAGAGTTGGAAAGGGCCAGACAGGCCATCTAGTCCAACCCCCTGTTCAGTGCAGGATCAGCCTAGAAGAGCATCCCTGACAAGTGTTTTTCTTGACTCTGCTTAAAGACTGCCAGGGAGGGGGAGCTCACCACCTCCCCAGTCCCCTGATTCCACTGCTGCACAACTCTTACTGTCAAAACGTTTTCCCTAAGATCCAGCCAGTACCTTCCCGCCCTTAATCTAAACCCATTCTTGCGAGTCCTCTCCTCTGCTGCCAACAGGAACAGCTCCCTGCCCTCCTCTAAGGGACAGCCCTTCAAAGACTTCAAGAGAGCCATCCTGTCCCCCCTCAGCCTCCTCTTCTCCAGACTGAACATTTCCCTCAGCCTTTCCTCACAGGGCTTGGTCTCCAGGCCCCTGATCATCCTTGTTGCTCTCTTTTGCACCCGCTCCATTCTGTCCACGTCTTTTTTGAAGTGAGGCCTCCAGAACTGCACACAATACTCCAGGTGCAGCCTGACCAATGCAGTGTACAGCGGGACTATGACATCTTGTGATTTGGATGTTATGCTTCTGTTGATACACTCCATGATCGCATTAGACTTTTTTGTCGCTGCATCACATTGGCGGCTCATATTTAACTTACAGTCCTCCCGTACCCCAAGATCTTGTTCACATGCACACTGGTACCCAGAAGTGTATGCATGTTCTTCACCTTTGTCACCCAGATGTAGAACTCGACACTTATCCTTGTTAAATTGCATCTTGTTCACATCCACCCACTTTCCCAGTGTGTTCAGATCTTGTTGAATTCTATTATCTTCTGGTGTGTTTCTTGCTGCTCCTGATTTGGTGTCATCTGCAGATTTAATGAGTAGCACCTCCACACCCTCATCTTTATAAAAATATTGAAAAGTACTGGGCCCAAAACTGAGCCCTGTGGCACCCCATTGGACACCTCCCTCCATTCAGATGAAATGCCACTGACAACTACTCTTTGAGTCCAGTTCTCCAACCAGTTCCCTATCTACCCTAACTACCTAGAGTCCAGTCCACAATCCTCTAGCTTACTCATCATGGGGAACCCATCAAAAGCTTTACTGAAATCCAGGTAAACAACATCAACAGCATTCCCTCGATCCAGCAAGCTCGTCACTCGATAAAAAACGGAAATTAGGTTGGTCTGGCAGGACCTGCTGGGGACAAATCTGTGCTGCCTTCCCCAGATCCCCAAGTTGTCCTTTAGATGCTCACCGATTGATCCCTTTAAAATCTGCTCTAGTATCTTCCCTGGGACAGAGGCCAGACTGACTGGCCTGTAGTTTCCTGGGTATTCCCTCCTCCCTTTTTGGAAAATTGGGATAACCTCTGCCCTCCTCCAGTATTGTGACATGTCTCCCATCCTCCAAGAGGTCTGGAAGTTGATGGACAAAGGCTCTGCAACCTCTCTAGAAAGTTCCTTGAGCACTCTTGGGGGCATTCCATCTGGCCTGGGGGATTTGTACTCATTCATTGCAGCCAGGTGCTTCTCAACTACCTCTCTGTCCATGTCAACCAGCAGCCCGGATGCCGTACCTTGCTTACTACCATCTCTAGATGAGCCTGTTCTCTTCTTCCGGGAAAAAACTGAGGCAAAATAGGCATTAAGCCTTTCTGCTTTCTCTCCGTCCTCTGTCAGAGTTTCTCCATTTCCCCCCAACAGTGGGCCCGTCCCCTCTTTTATCTTGTGTTTGCTCCTCACCAGGGGTCATTTCCTGCAGGAGCGCACAGGAGCGGAGCTCCGGCAGTAAAGAGCCCAGGGGGGCGAGCACATGCAACAAGCCCCACCCTTTGCTCCCAGCAGCCCTCAGTCAGAGCAAGAAGCAGCCAGCTAAGCTGCAGAACCCCCCCCCATTCCCCTGGTCCAAAACAGTCCAGTGGCACCTTTAAGACCAAGTTTTATTCAGGTACAAGCTCTCCCTCCTCTGCGAGGACAGATCTCCACGTTCCCCCCCCCCAAAATAGCTAGAAATCCAAAACAGTCCAGTGGAGCCTGATCGGTGGGTGTTGCCTTCTGACACGCTTCCGGTGATGTCAGGGGGTGTGGTCTATGCAAATAAGTTATGCTGATGAGTTATGCTAATGAGCTCCTGCACCTCTTTTTCTACGAAACGACCCCTGCTCCTCACATATCATGTTGACCTAATCCAACATGTCTTCTCTTATCTTCTTATGAGAGTGGAGTTTAGGGAGGGGAGGGACCTCCGTAGGGTATGAGGCCATGCAGTCCACCTTCTGAAGAAACCATCGCCATCAGGAGAAGCTGAATAAATGTTTTAAGTGAATAAATCATAAATAAATAAGTGATTGATGAAGAAGACATTGGATTTATACCCCGCCCTTCACTACCCGAAGGAGTCTCAGAGTGGCTTACAGACTCCTTTCCCTTCCCCTCCCCACAACGGACACCCTGTGAGGTTGGTGGGGCTGAGAGAGCTCTGACAGAAACTGCTCTTTTTCAAGAACAGCTCTTATCAGAGCTACGGCTTGCCCAGGGTCATCCAGCCAGGTGCAAGTGGAGGAGTGGGAAATCTTTTTTTTTTTGGATTAATTTTTGTTGGTTTTATCCATCACTTTTACCGTCCATATTATTTAGCATCTTACAATTTTTCCTTCCCTTCCCACCCTCCCTCCTCCCTTCCCTATCTTCGTGTAGTCCCTAGTCTTTTCTCTCCAGCCACTGGCACAAAGTCAAAATCTTCCACCGAATGTCTTCCCTTCCCTCCTTGGATATCCACTCCAGATAGGTCCTCCAACTTTTGAGGAGTGGGGAATCAAACCCGGTTCTCCCAGATTAGAGTCCACACACTTAACCAAACACCAAAATGAGCACAAACTGGCTACCAAACTGAAGTTTGGAGATCAGTTGCAATTCTGGGAGATCTCCAGCCCACACCTGGAGGTTGGCAACCCTACACAGCTGGCAGTTTGCAATCCAGGCTTTCATCAGAAGCACCCCAACAAAGGAGACCTGCAAGGAAAGCTCAGAAAGGCCACTCTAGAGGAATCTGCACTCTGCAAAACAGCAGCAAACGGGAGCGATAAAATCGCTGGTAAGTCGTGTCTCTTTTCTTGCAGACAAAGGTAGCACTTCCACACCACTCTTCCCAGACTCGGCAAAATGCAGAAATCGGGTTTCTCTTCTGCGGAAGGGAAATGTCACATTGCACCCCCCCCCATATCCCACCTCCTCCTTTCCTGCTCCACCCCCTTTAATTTCACCCAGACCGTTTAGCAATTCATCTTTTGGGCCGTGTCGAGCAGGTGCGCAATTGTATGTCTAATTCCACCACCCCATTAATCACCCCTGGATCACCTGGGCCGATTCTGATTAACTGCACCGTCTCTTTTTCTTCTGTGTCGGCTTGCTGGGTGCTGTGCAAACAGTTTGCTTTTCTCTCGGCGCAAGGTCTCGGCAAGTCCAAACAGACTGTTCTCTCTGATACTTGGCCAGAAAACAGGATAACGTTTTCTGTTTCTAAGATCCGAAGGCAGAGCACTGTTAAGTCACTCACTTAACAAAGCAGTCGGAGAGTGATTCAGCAAGAACACAACTTTATTCTTCAACTTGAACACAACTCCAACACGGATCAACATCTGATAGCCAGAACAGCCTTTACAGTGCCGCTGTCCTGCTTTTAAACATTCCCGGCTAATGTAGCCACACCCACTGTACAAATACCAACCAATAAGGTTGTTCACATAAGGACCAATCACGGATGTTCCCGCTCAGGGAGCTTGCTAGAAGGTGATTGGTTAGGTGCTTCCTGGGCTAGTAACACGATTGGATGGATTTGGATCCTAGCCCAGGACGAAGCTTTACATTACACTTCAATTAGATGTTTCGCAACATATCATGCATTCAAGGCAGCTTTGAATATCCTACAAGCACATTTCCCCTTGCACGTGTCGGTGTGATCAAGCATGTGTGCGGCTCAAGACCATGCAAATGGGATGTTCTTTTGGTCTCTGATGAACTCTACAAGGGTGGTGATGAACTCTACAGGAAGTGGTGGCGGCTACAAGCATGGACGGCTTCAAAAGGGAATTAGATAGGCATATGGAGCAGAGGTCCATCAGTGGCTATTAGCCACAAGGTATAGATAGGGGCTCTGGGGCAAGTGATGCTCTGGGGGACCAACAGTGGGAGAGCTTCTAATGTCCTGGCCCCACTGGTGGACCTCCTGATGGCACCTGGTATTTTTGGCCACTGTGTGGCAGAGTGTTGGACTAGATGGGCCTTTGGCCTGATCCAACATTGGCGTCTCTTATGTTCTTATGTTCTTATGGTTGCCAGCTCTGTGTTGGGATTGGGAAATGCCTAGATTTTGGGGGTGGAGCCTGAGATGGGGAGGATTTTGGGAGGGGAGGGACTTCAGTGGGGTATAATGCCATGGAGTCCATCTACAGTTTGGAGTCGTGGTTAGGAGCATGGACTCTAACCTGGGAGAACGGGGTTTGATTCCCCACACCCCCACGTGCAGCTGCTGGGGTGACCTTAGTTCAGTCACAAGTTCTTTCAGAGATGTTCTCTCAAGAGCAGTCCTCAAAAGAGCTCTCTCAGCCCCACCTACCCCACAGGGTGTCTGTTGTGGGGAGGGGGAGGGAAAGGAGATTGTAAGCTGCTCTGAGACTCCTTCGGGTAGTGAAGGGCGGGGTATAAATCCAATCCCCCCCTCCTTCTCTTCCTCCTCCCAAAGCAGCCATTTTCTCTGTCACCAGGAGCTCAGTTGTAATCCCAGAAGATCTCTAGTCACACCCTGGAGGCTGGCAACCTTAAACTCTACATATACATTTCATCGGGAAGGAGATATGGATTGATCTTGTCGAGGGTCAGTTGCATGTAATTAAAGAAGACTCAGGGCTATTTTTGGGCAGGAACGCACAGGAGCGGAGTTCCGCCTGGCTTCAGAGTTGGCCACGCCCACTACAGCCAAAACCTCTGCGTGTGTGGCTACAGAGGGAAGGCCTGGAGAGTGGATCCCCCCGGCGACTCTGAGGCGGGCGGGCCAGGGGGCCCCTGGAAGGATCGGGGAGGCATTTAAATGCCTCCCCGTGCCTTTTCTGGCCTGTCCAAGGGCTGGCTTGCCCAGGTGCCCCATAGCCATGAGGTACCCCAGCAAGCCAAGGGAAGGCGGTTTAAACTGCCTTCCCTTCCCTTCAAGGGCAAGTCAAGGGAAGGCATGGGTGTGTGGCCTAATATGCTAATGAGTTTCTGCTGTTGGGCGTGGCCTATTATGCTAATGAGTTCCTGCTGGGCTTTTTCTACAAAAAAAAAAGCCCTGAGAAGACTTGAGTAGGGACTGAAGCACAGGCATGGTGGCGTGAAAGTGATAGCTATATGTTCCAAAAGGGAGAGGGAGAGGGAGGGAGAGAGAGGGAGGGAGAGAAATTGGATTTATACCCTGCCCTTCAGTACCTGTGGGAGTCTCAGAGCAGTTTACAATCTCCTTTCCCTTCCCCTCCCCACAATAGACACAATAGGTAGGTGGGGCTGAGAGAGCTCTTTGATAATTGCTCTTGAGAGAACAGCTCTGAAAGAACTTGTGACTGATCCAAGGTCACACCAGCAGCTGCATGTGGAGGAGTGGGGAATCAAACCCAGTTCTTCCAGATTAGAGTCTGCACTCCCAACCGCTGCACCAAACTAAAAGAGACCATAGCTCAGTGCCATGAATCCTTGAACATCATTCTAGTCAGTCCTTGGCGATGGGAAAGACCTCGGTGTTACAGAGAGGACACGGATCAGTATCTCCAAATGGATCAAGGGTTTCACTCAGGAGCCCCATTCACAGGTCACAACACACATGCAACCCATGTCCAGTGTTCATTTGATTTTTCTTTATATATACATTGAGTCATTCTCATGTTACATTGAGCTCACGGACAGCTGAATGCATGATTTAAACTCCCCATTTATCCACGATCTGGACCCTAGAGTCATTTGTGAATTGAACGTGTGTGGGCTTTCTTATAAACAAGCATACACATGTACATGCCGGTTTATATGGGTGTTCACTGTATCATGTGATCGGGGCTACTGTAAGATCAAGATGGGTAGTCCTGTTTGTCTGTCTGTAGCAGTATTAAGGAGCTGCGGTGGCTCAAGTGGTTAAGATGCTGAACTGCAGGCTGTGGAAGGTCAGTAGTTCAGCAGTTCGAGACCCGAGTGTGCCGCATGATGGAGTAAGCTCTCCTCTCTAGTTCCAGCTCCTGCCAACTTAGCAGTTCGAAAGCAAGAAATTCCAAGTAGATAAATAGGTACCACTTTGGTGGGAATAGAACAGCGTTCCGTGCGCCTTGGTGTTTAGTCATGCCGGCCACATGACCACAGAAACGTCTTCGGACAGTGCTGGCTCTTCGGCTTTGAAACGGAGATGAGCACCGCAACCCTAGAGTCGGACTTGACTGGCTTTCGAGCAAGGGAACCGTTACCTTTTACTAGCAGTAGAAAAGAGCAAGAGTCCAGGAGCACCCTAAAGACTTACACATGAGCAGCCACTCTTGAAAGCTCATCCTTACATATGAATCCAGTAGCACCTTAAAGACAAACTCACGAAAGCTCATATCCTGACACAAATTTTGTTAGTCTTTAAGGTGCTACTGGACTATTGCTCTTTTGTATTTCATTCATTCATTCATTCATTCATTCATTCATTCATTCATTCATTCAATTTATACCCCGCCCTCCCTGCAAGCAGGCTCAGGGCAGCTTACATTAGTCGGTAAAAAATACCATAAAATCCACATTAAAACATTTAAAACAGTCAAATACAATAAAACATAAAGTCATAAAGCACTAGTGATAGTTTCTTCACGAATTAAGATGGCGTTCTACAGTACGTAAACACACAGGCAGTTTCTAGTGCGGTGATCTTCTTAAGTCGCCCGATGGTATGGCTCGATCTCAGAGCCGGGCCCAGGCCCACAACCACGATCGTTGGTGGCAGTGGTAGGGTGGCTCCTTAGTTGAAAGCCTCGTGGAAGAGCTCCCTCTTGCAGGCCCTGCAGACCTGTAAAAGATCCCACAGGGCCCTGATCTCCTCCGGGAGCTCGTTCCACCAGTATGGAGCCACCACTGAGAAAGCCCTGGCCCTGGTAGCAGCGAGCCTGGCATCCTTGGGGCCCGGGAAGGTCAATCTGTTCTGAGACCCAAACCGTAGTGCTCTCTGGGGTATATATGGGGAAAAGCAGTCCCTCAGGTATGTCAGACCCTGGCCATATAGGGCTGTAAAGGTAAGTACCAGCACCTTGAAGCGAATTCGGTATGCTATTGGCAACCAGTGCAGTGTCCTCAGTGCAGGCTGGATGTGCTCCCATCTAGGGAGGCCAATCAGAAGCCTGGCCGTGGCATTCTGCACTAGCTGCAGCTTCCAGATTGTGACGGGGCAGCCCCATGTAGAGAGTGTTACAGTAGTCTAGTCTTGAGGTGATATTTGTATCTGAAGAAGTGAGCAGTGACTCACGAAAGCTCATACCCCACCACAAATGTTGTTCGTCTTTAAGGTGCTACTGGGCTCTTCCTCTTTCCTAGGACTACTATAAGGCAGCTTTAGGCTATTTTTAATGTATTTATCTTTATTTACATTCTTTATAGTTTGCCTTTCTCACTTGGACTCCAGGCAGATTATGCAGAATGAGTCAATACAATTGACAGGATGGGGTATTCGTTGAACGATACAGCATGATCAGGGTGGCAGACCCAACTAGAAGTCTAAAAACAGAACTGAAGCAAGGCATATGTGTTAACGTGGCACATTAAATGATGCAAAATCCCATAGCTGGATCCCAGTTTCAGCAAAACTATGCACAGTAACATAGGCCACCATCCCTAATGATATTTCCAAGGGATTTTGTGACTCATTTAGTACCGTGCTACCCTATTTCCTGGAGCTGCGGTGGCTCAAGTGGTTAAGACGCTGAACTGCAGGCTGTGGAAGGTCAGTAGTTCAGCAGTTCGAGACCCGGGTGTGCCGCATGACGGAGTGAGCTCCCGTCTCTAGTTCCAGCTCCTGCCAACCTAGCAGTTCGAAAGCAAGAAAATGCAAGTAGATAAATAGGTGCTGCTTCGGTGGGAAGGTAACAGCGTTCCGTGCGCCTTGGTGTTTAGTCATGCCGGCCACATGACCACGGAAACGTCTTCAGACAGCGTCTTCGGAAACGTCTTCGGCTTTGAAACTGAGATGAGCACCGCAACCCTAGAGTCGGATTCGACTGGCTTTCGAGCAAGGGAACCTTTACCTTTACCTTTTACCCTATTTCCTAGGTAGAACAGCCCTCTTGAATAATGCAGGTTTGCCTAATTTGCAGAAAGCCAGGAAAGTGAGACCCTTCCTGACCTCCTCAGGCAGGCCGTTCCACAAGGTGGGGGGCACGACAGAGAAGGTCTGTATTGCCTGATATAGAAAGTAGAGCTTCCTCGTCTTGGGTATGTGGGATTGAGCCAGCGTGACTAATATTTTAAAAGCTCTTGTCCAGGAGAACCTTGCAAAGTGCTTTCAGGAGTTGGCGCCCCTCCCACCTCTCCCTATGGCCTTTCGGAAAGGGGGTGAACTCTATATTCCACCACCCCCATGTGTGTAGTTTTGCAGAGTAGTTTTGACTAATATTTAACCTATGTTGTGTCCCTGACTTGGATGGCCCAGGCTAGCGTGATCTCAGAATGTAAGCAGGGCTGGCCCTGGTTAGTACTTGAATGGGACGTTGCCAGGAAAGTCCATGGTCACAAGTGCAGAGGCAGGCAATGGCAAACCCCCTCTCTTCATCTCTTGCCTTGAAAGCCCTATGGGGCCACATAAGAACATAAGAGAAGCCCATGTTGGGTCAGGCCAATGCCCCATCCAGTCCACACAGTGGCCAAAAATACCAGGTGCCATCAGGAGGTCCACCAGTGGGGCCAGGACACTAGAAGCCCTCCCACTGTTGCCCCCCCTCCCCAAGCACCGAGAAGACAGAGCATCACTTGACCCAGACCGAGAGTCCCTATCTATACCTTGTGGCTAATAGCCACTGATGGATCTCTGCTCCATTCCCTCTTGAAGCCGTCCATGCTTGTAGCCGCCGCCACCTCCTGTGGCAGTGAATTCCATGTGTTAATCACCCTTCGGGTGAAGAAGTACTTCCTTTTATCCATTCTAACCCGACCGCTCAGCAATTTCACGGAGTGCCCATGAGTTCTCGTATTGTGAGAAAGGGAGAAAAGGACTTCTTTCTCTACCTGCTCTATCCCATGCATAATCTTGTAAACCTTGATCATGTCACCCCTCAGCCGTCATTTCTCCAAGCTAAAGAGCCCCAAGCGCTTTAACCTTTCCTCATAGGGAAAGTGTTCCAACCCTTTGATCATCCTAGTTGCCCTTTTCTGCACTTTTCCCAATGCTATAATATCCTTTCTGAGGTGTGGTTACCAGAACGGTACACAGTACTCCAAATAAGGTCGCACCATCGATTTATGCAGGGGTCACCACCCTGATCTGCCTGTCCCAGCCTAGCCTGATCTCATCAGATCTCAGAAGCTAAGCAGAGTCGGCCCCGGTTAGTACTTGGAGGGGAGACCACGAAGAAAGTCCAGGACTGTCACGCAGAGGCAGGCAGTGGTAAACCACCTCTGAATGTCTCCTGCCTTGAAAGCCCTATGGGGCTGCCATAAGTTGGCTGGGACTTTCCACCACCACCATATTCTTCCCGTCGTTGACCCCGATTCAGCTGCAGACACGCACAACACGTAGAACTGGCTGGCTTGTACACACCTTCCAATGTACATTAAAACACTGTTCCAGTTCATTCAGTGGGGCCTGAGTGGACGTGCGTCTGGGTCTACATGTGTGTCTGCATCAGCTGCAGATGCAGAAACTTCCATCCACGTCTCATGGGTCTCTGCTGCTGAAACAAGACCGCAGCTTTTATGTACATTTAAACACGCCATCAGCCTAATGGTATACATTGTGTTGTGACTGTTGTGCGTGTATTAGAAATGGGCCCAAATTCAGGACCTTTGTGCACAGAAAATCCATCTCCAATTCCCTCCCTCCCTGTTTTAAAATGATTGTCTCTGGATGGAGCGGAGATGATTGCGTTGCCTGTATTTATTATTGATTGGCAGGACTGTATTCTTCCAGCCGTTTTATTCTTTTTACACACTGAATTATTCCTGCAACTTACCTTTGCCTTTTAATAGGTGTGTTCCTCTAACCGTTATTGATTGAAAAGTATGCTACTGTATTTCATGTAAAGATTTCCTGACAACTCAAAATAAGAATCTGAAAGTGCAAATGCTTTGTGTGGACCTGGCATTTTTGTGAGTCTTATCGTCGAAATAGTAATAAGAAGAGGCTGAGAGAGATGATCCCTTTACAGTTCTGGTGAAGATTCATCAGAAGAAATAAACTGGGGGTATTACTGTTTTATAACTTTGAGTACACAAAACTGCTTACAAACCCTTATTGAGAGAAGAAGGAGAGAGAGAGAGAGAGAAAGGGAGAGAAAGAGAGAAGTAAGAGAAGAGGAGATTGGATTTATACCCCGCCCTTCACTACCCGAAGGAGTCTCAGAGCAGCTTACAATCTCCTTTCCCTTCCCCTCCCCACAACAGACACCCTGTAAGGTAGGTGGGGCTGAGAGAGCTCTAAGAGAACTGCTCATGAGAAAACAGCTCTGAGAGAACTTGTAACTGACCCAAGTAGCTGCATGTGGAGAAGTGGGGAATCAAACATGGTTCCCCCAGATTAGAGTCCGCACTTCTAACTACTACACCAAACTGTGAGGGGAACCAGGAAAAAAACAATGGTGAATATTATGGTGCCCTTAGGAGAAGAAGAAGAAGAAGAAGAAGAAGAAGAAGAAGAAGAAGAAGAAGAAGAAGAGGTGGAGGAGGAGGAGGAGGAGGAGGCGGCCGAGGAGGAGGAGATTGGATTTATACCCCACCCTTCACTACCCGAAAGAGTCTCAAAGTACCTTACAATCTCCTTTCCCTTCCCTTCCCTACTACAAACACCCTGTGAGGTAGGTGGGGCTGAGAGAGCTCTTTCTAGAACTGCTCCTGAGAGAACAGCTCTGAGAGAACTTGTAACTGACCCAAGGTCACACCAGCAGCTGCATGTGGCGGAGTGGGGAATAAAACCCGCTTCTCCCAGATTAGAGTCCGCGCTCCTAACCGCTACAACCACACTGGTGGTAGAA
This sequence comes from Gekko japonicus, assembly GCF_001447785.1. Classification (NCBI taxonomy): domain Eukaryota; kingdom Metazoa; phylum Chordata; class Lepidosauria; order Squamata; family Gekkonidae; genus Gekko; species Gekko japonicus. Next base: position 210,358 of record NW_015175380.1, on the reverse strand, counting down.
AGTGCCATCAAGTCACAGCTGACATATGGTGACCTTAGGGGTTTCAAGGAAGGAGAAGAGCAGAGGTGGTTTTGCCCTTGCCTGCCTCCGTGTAGCGATCCCGGACTTCCCTGGTGGTCTCCCATCCAAGTACTAACCGGGGCCAACCCTGCAGAATCAGTATCTCCAAAATAACCTCAGGAAAATGATTCCTTGGGATGAACAGATAAACCTGCCTTACACTGGATCAGACTATCAGTCCACCGAGGTCAGTATTGCCAGCTCAGACTGGCAGCAGCGTATCAGGATTTTTACACAGAGTTCTTTCACATCACCCACTGAAGATACCAGGTGTTGAACTGGAAACCTCCGGCACAGAAAGCAGAGGCTCTGCCACTGAGCCACAGCCCCTCCCCTCTTCTACGTCACCACCACGTTCAAAGGTTCTGCCGTTTTCTAAACATGTTGTTGTTCAGTCGCACAGTCCAGTCTAAACATACAAAGCTGCTTTTTGCTAAATCCAGTTGGTCAGCCGTGTGGGTCATGATAGAGGCCATTTGATAAAGTGTGCATGCACACAAAAGCCCATACCTTGAATAAACCTTTGTTGGTCTTAAAGGTGCCATTGGACTCTAAATTTGTTGTACTGCTTTTTGCCAAGTCAGACTTTCTGCTTCATAAAGATGCCTTATACTGAATCCGAGACCACTGGCTCATCAACGTTCAGTATTGTCTACTCATACTGAAAGCAGTTCTCCAGAGTCTCAGGCAGAGGTCTTTCACATCATCTACTGCCTGGTCCTTTTAAATTGAGATACTGGGGATTGAACCTGGGACCTTCTGCATTCCGGACACATGCCCTGCCACTCAGCCATGGCCCCTGCCCTAGCCCAGACCAAACCTGGATTTGTCTACATTGAGCAGTGCTTCTCCAGGGTCTCATGCTGATGACGACTTTCTCAGCATTTCTACCCACTAATTCCAGGGATTGTATCGAGAACCTCCTTCAGGCTAAGTATGTGCTCTGCTTTAAACAATTAACAGCACAGCACACAGCCAATGCCTACTCAAAATGAATGGCTTATGTTTCATTCAAGGTATAAGCTTTCGTGTGCAAGCACACTTGTTGGAAATATGTATGTTGCAAGGTCTAAATTCAGTCATTATAGGGTTAATGTGTTTACCTTGTGAACTTTTATTTGGCCTGACAAGGGAACCTGGCAGTAAGCCAATGGAGAGAAAGCCCGGGAAACTGAAGCCTACTTACTAACAATCGTTGGTTAATGCATTCAGTTGATTTCCTTCTAGGGGTCAAGAAGAAAGAAGAATCTCCATTACCAACTGTTCTGTCTGCTGATGTACTTGTAACAGCGAGGATGTAGTCGTAAGTGTTTGTTGTTTTGTAGATTTCCCGTGTACCTTTCCCTTTAGAAACAAAGATTTTTACACAGAAAGAAAATGCCTCCTCTCCAGAGAACAAAGATCCATTGCAAGCTCTGAATATATAACTATTTTTACCACATTTTCCAACATGTATAAAGTATAAGCTTTTGTCTGCATGCACTCTTTTTCAGATACATCAGAAGAAGTGAGCATGCACACGGAAACCTAGACCTTGAATAAAACTGTGTTGGTCTTAAAAGTGCCCCTGGACTCAGATTGTGTTCTGTTGCTTCAGACCAACACGGCTGCCCCACCTGAATCTATCTAAAAGTGCCTGATTCCCCTTGGTCTTCGGCACTGTGTTTGGTTTGCTGAAATATTTTCAGGTGACAGCTGGGAAACAACAGAGTGGGGTGTTTTTTTTTTAGCTTTGAAAGTCTGCTGTTCAAGCCAGCTGGGCTGCTACCTGTTGGGTTTCAGAAATAGTTTTCTGGGCATCCATTCAAGAACAGCTCTTCTGCTGAGATAGACCTGCATGGTTTTGCTTTTGTCGAGATTCCTGGGGCTAGAGGTTTTCCGGGATGA
>NW_015175380.1:205449-208362 GCF_001447785.1 Gekko japonicus | reverse complement strand
ATTGGCTGACTCTGTCACTTTCCGGGAATGTCCTTAGGAGGGCGAAGTCCTGGAGGGCGACAGGCAGGTCGGCATGCGCCACACCGAGCCCCGACAATCCCGGCATTTCAGCAAGAGCCACTCAGCTCCGATGTGGCCAGAGCAACGATTATGGCTCACTTGTTGCTTCCTCTTGGGCTGCTGCTAATGGAGTCTGAGCTTTGGATCAGAGCTGGGGCCAGCAGAACTCGAAGTAGGGCAGCCGCCAGGGCTCAACGTTTCTAGCAGTGCCCATTGTCACAGACCACCCGCAAATCCTTGCCCGCCACCCACCCATGTGCCCTTTCTCCTCTCGAGAGCCAGTTTGGTACAGTGGATAAGAGCGCAGACTCTAATATCGGAGAACCAAGTTTGATTCCCCATTCCTCCACATGCAGCTGCTGGTGTGACCTTGGGTCAGTCATAAGTTCTTGAGGGCAGTTCTCGAGAGAGCTCGTTCAGCCCCACCTACCTCACAGGGTGTTTATTGTGGGGAGGGGAAGGGAAGGGGATTGTAAGCCACGCTGAGACTGTAAGCCTCCTCCTCCTCTCCTCCTCCGCCTCCTCCTAGCATCATAGAGTTGGAAGGGACCTCCAGGATCATCTGGTCCAACCCCCTGCACAATGCAGGAAATTCACAAATACTTCCCTCCCACTCCCAGTGACCCCTGTTCCATGCCCAGAAGATGGCAAAAAAACACCAAACTTCAGGATCCCCAGCCAAAGTGGCCTGGAGAATAGGGTTGCCAAGTGAGAACTGAGCCGCAGTGGGGGACTCCCAGCGGGCGGCTGGAGCACGCGCGCCGCATCCACATCGCCCAGAAGTGACGCGGGCACCCCGGGCACGCTGGGGGTGGGGCCACGACCATCCGAGGGAAACCATAGAGTTTTCCCTCGGATGACCGTGGCCCCGCCCCCAGCGTGCCCGGCGTGCCCGCGTCACTTCCGGGCGACGTGCACGTCGGGGTGGAGTTCCCCATGGGGCCCGATCCCCTGCCGGGGACTTGGGGGATCCCCCGGGGGGACTTGGCAAGCCTACTGGAGAAAAACTGCTTCCTGACCCCCAAAGTGGCGATCGGCATTTCCCTGGGTGTGTAAGAAAAGGCCACGAGAACTAAACTGTGTCGCAACCCTTCCTGCCCTCCCTTCTCATGCTCTGCCTAAGTTCATGGCATCAGCATGGCTGTCAGATGGCCATCTGGCCTCTGTTTGTGAAGTCTCCGCCAGTGCCACCTGTATTCCCAGCTGAACGTATTGTCCAGTGCCACCAGGAGAGGCATACAGGTGGTGCACAGTGATGGCAGTGTTTCTGGAATCCATGGAGGTGGCACTTCAAGTTGCACGCAATGCCCTGAAGTCTCAGGTAAAGGCCTGCCAGCAGTGCTGTTGGCCGTGAGCACGGGTGGTGGGAGGGCTTGCAAGGAGGTGGGAGGCACAGGGTGGGCAGGAAGGGAAGCACAAGCGTCAGGTCTTCTCAAAACTTGCACCTGCGCAAAGAAGCTGCTGATTCAAGCTGATCGGCAGCTGATGGATGAACACTGGGGGGGGGGGGCAGGATTTTATTGAAAGGCAGCATTTCTGGATAACTGATAGATATGACGGGTGAGAGATCTCATTGCCTGTTTAAACAATTGCCAGCTGAGCAGAGCCGTTACATGGCAAGGACTGGAGGGGGTACTGGAGCTTGATCGGGCTGCTGGAGAACAGGCGTGCACAAAGAGCCCAGTGTGCTGTATTGCGCGGTGGGAAAGGAACATGGTGAAGGAAGACAGCAGAGCAACCTGTTGGATGCTGATGAACATATCCATGATCTACCAAACCGTTCATGGAAAAACCAGGTTCCTCCACCTGGAGGAGGAGGAGGAGATTGGATTTATACTCCGCCCTTCACTACCCGAAGGAGAGCAGTTAACAATCCCTTTCCCTCCCCACAACAGACACCCTGTGAGGTAGGCGGGGCTGAGAGAGCTCTGAGAGAACTGCCCTTGAGAGAACAGCTCTGAGAGAACTTGTGACTGACCCAAGGTCACGCCAGCATAGGATTGCCAGCCTCCAGGTGGGGCCTGGGGATCTCCCGCTTTTACCACTGATCCCCAGCCGACAGAGATCAGCTCCCCTGGAGAAAATGGCTGCTTTGAAGGGTGGACTCCATGGCATTGTACTATGCTGAAGCCCCTCCCCTCCCCAAACCACGCCCTCCCCTGGCTCCACCCCCAAAGTCTCCAGGTATTTTCCAACCCAGACTTGGCAACCCTACACCAGCAGCTGCATGTGGAGGAGTGGGGAATCAAACCCGGTTCTCCCAGATTAGAGTACGCGCTTCTAACCACTACACCAGTGGCTCTCAAAAGATGAACCGGATATGAGCTGAACCAGTGGGTGTTTGAGCATCCCTAGACTGAGCTGAGTGCTCCCTGAGGGCCATTTTAACATCCTCCTGGCCATTAAGCCCTTTTGGTTTCCCCGTTGTCCTGTCTGCACAAAGAGAAAATGCACCCTGGAAGAGCCAACATTCTCCCGCAGCTGCAGTGTATGGTGCTAAAGCAATGGTGACGGACCGTCTGCCTCTCAGCGGAAGCTTATTCTCCACTGCAGATCTTCTCCTTGATGAACCCTTAGGCTAAGTCCATCATCAGCTAACGAAAAAAGAGGAAGAAGACTCCATCTCCATTTTTTTTAAAAAAAGAATGCTAGAATTTCCTTCAGCCATTATATTAGATTCTCAGCTAGCTATTAGGCAGTTGATAGTATCTTAAAAACGTTTAATGGCCATGCAGCCTCTACACCGTTTAGTTATTCCAGCACTTAACTTTTAATGCAGGGATTGTGTAAATTAGTCAGCGCCGCATACGGCCATCGGAAACTTCGAGTTCTGACTCATCCAGAGTGCTAAAA
>NW_015175380.1:193961-205439 GCF_001447785.1 Gekko japonicus | reverse complement strand
GCATGAAGTCCATGGGGTCATAGAGGAAGGACACCATCAGGATGCATGGATTTCTAATGCCAAAAGTAGTATCCTGTTCACACCCCGAGAGGGAAGAGATGTGTTTGTTGGGGGGGGGGGAGTTGATAAGATAATGACGGCCATCCGCATGTCACTGGATATTGTGCTATTGCGCTCTAGCAAGCATTTGGCACTGGATTGAAAGATGCCCATGGTAGGTTTTGTGATGTGTGTTTGTGTCTAAGTGCTCTCAATTCACAGCTGATTAATAAAACCCCAAAGGGTTTTCAAGGCGAAAGATGAACAGAGGTGGTTTTCCATTGCCTGTCTCTGTAACAACCCTGGACTTCCTTGGTGGTTTCCCATCCAAGTATTGACCAGGACCGACCTGGCTTAGCTTCTGAGATCTGACAAAATTGGGCCAGTTTTTTTTTAATTTAAGTACCCGAGGGTACACTTTCCTTCTACACTACAAACATACGTACAAACAACACATAACTACCTCCTACAACACATAACATATAGCAAGAGACATTTCTCACTCCTTCTGCTTATTAAATTTCTTTTTATACAATATATTTTATTGATACATGAAAATTCGATTACAGAACAATAAACAAACGTAATTTGGTGAAACAAAGCGATTACATTGGTGGACAAGTGCATTACAATTAACGATTAAACTGTGAAAGTTGTGAGATACATAAGTTTCAACTGTAAATGATAAGAAACAGAAGTTCCATCTTAATGACATAATTTTCTGAACAATGATCTTCCGGAGATATAAGCAACCAATAGTATGTAATGATATTAAACTTTAATACAAATAAATTGGTTACCAGAGGTGTAGGGCATCTATTTCCTTGGGGGTATCATCAAACTGTTGTAAATATTCTAATATAGGAAACCAGATGGTTACAAAGGAGGAGGAAGTAGGAATCTTGTCAAGTCGCGTAAGGTTATCCGAGAGTTTTGCCATAATGTATAAATCCCACAATTTCTTATGCCATTGTGAAATTGAAGGCGTCATTGTAGTTTTCCAGTGAGTTGCAATGACTCTCTTAGCTGCAAATAGCAGTATAGAAACCCTCTCCACCACTGAAGGAGCAGAGTCCTGAGCTACCCAACTGTTCAAAAAAAGATTTTCTGGAGTAGGCGTGATGTCTATATTGTCAATGGATTTGATTTTTGTTATGATTTCTTCCCAAAATGGGAATCGTTTTGGGCATTCTACCCAGCAGTGAAGATAGGTGCCCATGTTGTTGCAGTTTTTCCAACATTTTGGACTATATGTTTGTGTCATACGTGCTAGTTTATTGGGGGTGAGATACCAGTGTGCCATTATTTTAAAAGTTTGCAATTTCATAGAAGTAATTTTGGTCTTGAAAGGCGGCGTGTTCCAAATTTTGTGCCACTGTTCTTGTGTTAGCTGGACATTACAAGCCCTATTCCAGTACTTTTGGTAGGAAGGAGGAGCTTTATTTTCTATTGTAGCGAACAGCTTGTATATTTTAGATATTAAACCCTTGATCGATGTTTTGGCCATTTTGATGATATTTTCAAAAGATGTGTGCTTATTAAATTACTAAATTCATTATCTATTTTACTAAGCTTGTCTTTTCTGCATTCTCAAATTACTACCTTTATCCATCAATTACATTTACATTATACCAATCGTAGAATCTCTTCCAAGTTTTTTGAAAAGTCCATTCTGTACCGGCTCTCATCTCAAGTGTCAGTCTGTCATTTCCCGCCGTTTCAATTTGAAGATTGGGCCAGTTTATATAGGGCCAGGAAAGGGCAACGACGAACCTTATGAGAATGGATGGAGCAGGCTCTTTGAGTCTGAGGAGACCTACCGTTTCCCACAAGAGACTCATGCAAGAAGGGCTTCATCCAGCTTCTAGAAGCCCCACAGTTTGTTCACCAATAGCCAATGATCAGGATCACTGTGTGTGTGTGCATAGGGGGCAAAATGCCAGGATATCAAGTTGCCCTAGAGGCCTGGGGTAGGGGGGGGGAGATGAGGTGCATCTAGGAAATGGAAGGAGCATGCCATTTCTAACCAAACCTGTGTTCTTCTGAATGTAAAGGAGGAGGCTTAATGCGGTCTGAGATGAGGTGGAGAGAATCTTTGTGAGTTGTGGTGGCTCTCAGAAGCCCTACTGCTTCTGGGGAGGGAGGGACCATGGCTCAGTGGTAGTGCTCAGTGGTAGTGCATACTTCCCAGCATCTCCAATAAGGATCAGGCTGTAGGTGATGAGGAGGCCCTGAGGCCCTGGAGAGCCACTGCCAGTCTAAGTAGGCAGTACTGACCTTGATGGACCAAGGGAGACAGAGGAGGAGGAGGAGGAAGAAGAAGAAGAGGAGGAGGAGATTGGATTTATACTCTGCCCTTCACTAGGAGTCTCAGAGTGGCTTACAATCTCCTTTCCCTTCCCCTCCCCACAATAGACACCCTGTGAGGTAGGTCGGGTGAGAGAGCTCTGACAGAAACTGCTCTTTTTCAAGGACGGTTCTGACAGAACTGTGGCATGCCCAAGGTCAGGGCTATTTTTGGGCAGGAACGCACAGGAATGGAGTTCCGGCTGGCTCCCGAGTTGGCCACGCCCAGCGGGAACCCATTAGCATAATAGGCCACACCCAACAGCAGAAACTCATTAGGATTGGCGACATTAGGGGGTGTGTGGCCTAACATGCAAAGGAGTTCCTGCTACAAACAAAGCCCTGGAACCGTTTTGACAACAAACAAGGTAAACAGAATAAGAAGCAAAAGGTAGGTGTGGCTGGATGGTAACATGGGGGTGTGGCCTAATGTGCTAATGAGCTGTGCTGTCAGGGGTGTGGCCTAATATGCTAATGAGTTTCTGCTATTGGGTGTGGCCTATTATGCTAATGAGTTCCTTCTGGGCTTTTTCTACAAAAAGAGCCCTGCTCGAGGTCATCCAGCAGCTGCATGTGGACGAGTGGGGAATCGAACCCGGTTCTCCCAGATTAGAGTCCGCACTCCTAACCACTACACCAAACTGGCAGCTTCATGCGCTTCCGTCCTGATAGCTAGGGTTCCCAACCACAAGGTACGGCCTGGAATTATAATTGATAAACAAACTACAAAGATCTTCTCTTCTGGAGGAAATGGCTGTTTCAGAGGGCGGTCTTTATGGGATCATGTCCCTGTGCTGCTTCCCTTCCCTAGATTCTGCCCGTTCCCTCTAAGCTGAGTTAGTGTGAGCTGGCTCACAGTTTTTTAGCCTCTGGCCCACACATTTTTGTCTTAGCTCAGGAAGGAGGGCTCCAGAGCAAACTAATTGATGCAGGAGCCAAATCACCTGATCACAGCTTTAATGCCAGTAGCTCACAAAATAGAATTTTTGCTCACAGGACGCCACAGCTTAGAGGGAGCATTGCGTGGCACCCCCTCCAAATCTCCAGGATACCCCCCAGAAAGAGTTGGCAACCCTACAGTAGCATAACACTGTTAGAAAAAGGACATTGTTGAGCAGACCAAACTCTTAGGAATGCCAGCCTCCAGGTGGGACCTGGGGATCCCCCAAAAATGCAGCTCAGCCAATGTTCCCTCTAAGCTGTGGAGTCTTGTGAGCAAAAATTCTACTTTGTGAGCTACAGACATTAAAGTTGTGAGTGAGCTATTTGGCTACTGCATAAATTAGTTTGTTCTGGAGCCATCCTTCCTGAGCTAAGACAAAAATCTGTGAGCCAGAGGCTAAAAAAATGTGAGCTAGCTCACACTAACTCAGCTTAGAGGGAACACAGCTCATCTCTATAGTACAGAGATCAGTTCCCTGGAGAAAATGGCTGCTTTGGAGGGTGGACTCTATGGCGTTGTATCCCCACTGAAGTCCCTGCTCTCCCCAGGTTCCACCCCCAAGCCTCTAGAAGTTCTCCAGCCTGGAGCTGGCAACCCTACAGACCCCTGCTAGCAGTGGGGGGGGGAGGTCTGGCAATTCTCTTGGGTAGGTTACAAATTCTGCCTTAACTTGCCAATGTGGCTCTCGAAACCAAAGGATGCTGGGTATTCGCCGACCATCCATCTCCGAATTTTGACTGGTTGTCATTGAGTTGCAGCCCCCAGAGGCGGAGATGAAAGACGTGTCAGCTAGGAAAACACTCGTGTAATTATTTACATTCCAAAGCTGCTGTGAATTACAGAGTGTTTATCTGAAGTATCCTGCTGATGGAACTACCAGGAAATCAATGGGAGGACTGGGCCTGGGTACCATTTGATCTGTTTCCTATGGCCGTACGTCAGGGAACTTTTATTTCTCTCTCCAGAACTGCACAAGCCTCTCAGGGATCATCTGCCAGACATGCTGTTGTGGTTGTAATCAACGTTCCCTGTAAGCGATGGAGCTCTGTGAGCAAAAATTCTACTCTGTGAGCTACTGGCATTAACGTTGTGAGCAGGAGATTTGGCTGCTGCATAAATTAGTTTGCTTTGGAGCCATCCTTCCTGAGCTAAGACAAAAATGTGTGAGCCAGAGGCTAAAAACCTGTGGGCTAGCTCACACCAACTCAGCTTAGAGGGAACACTGGTTGTAACATTGTTAGAGCTGACGGGCAATATGATATTAGTTAAGATTCACAAATTTAATGTATTTCTGATTACCACATCACTCACAAACACATGACGCTGCCTTCCGCTGAGTCCTTCAGGGTCAGTATTGTCTGCTCTGGCTGGCAGCAGGGTCTCAGGATGAGGTCTTTCACATTATCTACTACTTGATCCTTTGTGTGTGTGTGTGTGTGTGTGTGTGTTTTGGTATTTTTAAATATGTACATGTGTGTATGTGTGTGCGTGTGAGAGTGTGTGTGCAGGGTGACCTCTGGTGACTGACCCCTACTTAGGGTTGCCAATCCTCACTTGGGGGCAGGGGATCCCCCAGTTTGGAGGCCCTCCTCCCGCTTCAAGGCTATCAGAAAGCAGGGAGGGAAATAGCTGCTGAGCACTCCATTATACCCTATGGGGACCGGTCCCCATAGGGTGTAATGGAGAATCAAGCCATGAGTATCTAGGGCTCTGGGGGAGCTGTTTTTTTCAGTTAGAGGCACCAGATTTTCAGCATAGCATCCGGTGCCTCTCCTCAGGAAACCCCCCCCCCAAGTTTCAAGAAGATTGGGCCAGGGGGTCCAATTCTATGAACCTCAAAAGAAGGTGCCCTCATCCTCCATTATTTTCAATAAGACAGCAGCTCACCCAGAACTTGTGCTGTGGGGTCCCTCAAAATCCCATCATGTTCCCTGTGCTAGTCAACATCTACATGGAACTACTGAGAGAGACATAATCTAGAGATTTGGAGCAACCTATCATCAGTATTAGGGCTGCGGTGGCTCAAACGTTAAGACACTGAGTTGCAGACTGGAAGGTCTGTAGCTCAGTAGTTCGAGACCCGAGTGTGCCACATGACGGAGTGAGCTCCTGCCTCTGGCCCCAGCTCCTGCCAACCTAGCAGTTTGAAAGCAAGAAATTGCACGTAGATAAATAGGTACCACTTTGGTGGGAAGGTAACAGCGTTCCGTGCACCTCGGCATCTAGTCATGCCGGCCACATGACCACGGAAACATCTTTGGCTGGCTCTTTGGCTTGGAAACGGAGATGAGCACTGCCCCCTAGAATCGGGTTCGACTAGTTTTCGAGCAAGGGGAACCTTTACCTTTTGATTATCAGTATGCTGATGACACTGAACTATCTTACTCTTTGGCAACTCCATTGGGTAAGCCAATGGTGTCTAGATGAGGTCACGGACTGGAGGAGGACCAATGAGCTGGCTGAATCCAGACAAGACCTGAGGTGCTGTTGGACAACAGTTCTGCCAAACCCGGAACTGAGGAGTCTTTCTTGTATCAGAAGGGGCTGTGTTCCCCATGAAAGAACATGGTCACCATCGCTTGAGGGTATTATTAAACCCATGCTTAGAGACATGAGGATTCATGTCCTACCGTCAAGAAGGAAATTGTCAGGGAAGGGGGAGGGGGAGGTTGCTAGATGTAGAGTCCCAACAAAGGAATTTTGTCTTTTGTGGCTTTGGTTATCACTGCAGCATTGTGCCCTGTAAACCCCGAGGGCAGAAAGGGCCAAGAAGCAGTGGGTAATAGTGACAGAGATGGATTTCATATATTGATTTAAGGGAGGCAGCCAGTTCTTTGACTGCAGGCTTTTAGCCATATGCATTCAGGAATCTCTCCTCTGTGCGTGTGTGTTTGCGCACGTCTGTATCGCTCTAGATCCTGATCAATGTTCCCTCCAAGCTGCGGTCTTGTGCGCAAAGATTCTACTTTGCGAGCTCCTGGCATTAAAGTGGTGAGCGAGTGATCTGGCAGCTGCATAAATCAGTTTGCTCTGGAGCCCTCCTTCCTGAGCCAAGACAAAAATGTGTGAGCCGGAGGCTAAAAAACTGTGAGCTTGCTCACACTAACTCAGCTTAGAGGGAACACTGATCCTGATATATATTTTTTTAAAAAAACCTGGATGGTTTTTCCAGAGATTCTCGCAAACCTAGAGGAGCCATAAAAGGTAAAGGTAAAGGTCTCCCTTGCTCGAAAGCCAGTCGAATCCGACTCTAGGGTTGCGGTGCTCATCTCCGTTTCAAAGCCGAAGAGCCAGCGCTGTCCGAAGACGTTTCCGTGGTCATGTGGCCGGCATGACTAAACACCAAGGCGCACGGAACACTGTTACCTTCCCACCGAAGCGGTACCTATTTATCTACTTGCAATTTCTTGGTTTCGAACTGCTAGGTTGGCAGGAGCCGGGGCCAGAGACGGGGGCTCACTCCATCATGCGGCACACTCTGGTCTCGAACTGCTGAACTACTGACCTTCCACAGCCTGCAGTTCAGCGTCTTAACCACTTGAGCCACTGCAGCTCCATGCCCCTATACAAATATACTGCTGTGCTCGAGAATCTTAACATGTGGAAAGGGCTCCTTGGTTGCTGGAGGTACATGCCATTGTGGCTTTACTCTAAAACACAACACATGGGCATTCAGGTTATATGCAGCTCACCAACCGCTGGTGGATCAAGTACCAACCAAAAGGGAAGGGTTGCCATCTCTGGGTTGGGGAGATTTTCGGGGTGGAGCCCGAGGACAGGAGGGGTTTGGGGAGGGGAGGGGAGGCACTTCAGTGGGGTACAATGCCACACAGTCCACTTTACTAAGCGGCCATTTTCTCCAGGGGATTGAATCTCTGTTCACCTGGAGAACAGTTATAAGACTGGGAGTTCTCCAGCTACCACCTGGAAGTTGGCAACCCTACCACGGGGGCAAAGACCCTGTTCTTGTGGCCATGTTTGGACCTGCGAAAAAAAATGGGATTATTGTCAAATTCCTGTCAGGCTACAATGCATGACTTGGTAGTTTCCTTCAGCTTCGTGGAAGATTTACAGGTAGGGTTACCAGGTTTTGGGAGGAGGAGGAGAGGAGATTGGATTTATACCCTGCCCTTCACTACCCAAAGGTGTCTCAGAGCGGCTTACAAACTCCTTTCCCTCCCCCTCCCCACCACAGACACCCTGTGAGCAGTGTTCCCTCTAAGCTGAGTTGGTGTGAGCTAGCTCACAGGTTTTTAGCCTCCGGCTCACCAATTTTTGTCTTCGCTCAGGAAGGAGGGCTCCAGAGCAAACTGATTCATGCAGCAGCCAAATCGTTCGCTCACAACTTTAATGCCAGTGGCTCACAAAGTAGAATTTTTGCTCACAGGGCCCCACAGCTTAGAGGGAGCATTGCCTGTGAGGTAGGCGGGGCTGAGAGAGCTCTGACAAAAAACGCTCTTTTTCACGAACAGCTCTTATCAGAGCTACGGCTTGCCCAAGGTCATCCAGCCAGGTGCAAGTGGAGGAGCGGGGAATCTAACCCGGTTCTCCCAGATTAGAGTCCACACACTTAACCACTACACCAAACTGGCTCTCAGTTGGAAAATACCTGGAGACTTTGGGGGGGTGGATCCAGGAGAGGGTGGGGCTTGGGGAGGGGAGGGGCCTCAGCATGGTACAATGCTGTAGAGTCCCCCCTCCAGAGCAGCCATTTTCTCCAGGGGAGGCTGATCTCTGTCAGCTGGAGATCAGTTGTAGAACTGGGAAAACTCCAGGCCCCACCTGGAGGCTGGCAACCCTATTTACAGGCCTCTTCTAGATTAGTTTTTTGTCTTCTTATAATTTTTGTATCACTTATGAATATTTGAAAAGGAAAAGAGATCTAAAACTGAATATTTTTTGGGGGGGGAGGGAAGCACACTCTCTAAGCGTGTCGACCTCATTTCTTCTGGGAAGCTCTCTCTCGGTGCCTGCAAAACTCTCTTCCCATCATATGCTTGGTTTGGGAATATCTTCCATTTGTTGGAAGGCCTCCACCCTTGACATTTTTCATCATAAACCTCTTGTGTAAAGAACGATGGAAACTGCAGATTCAGGCAGTGTTTTAGTTTTCTTGGAAGAGGTCCTCTCTTGACATTCCCTAGCCAAAAAACCCTCAAACCCACTGTGGACTTGCAGATGAGGGGATCTCCTTCGTTTTCTTGGAAGACATCTCCCTGATGTTATTTAACAAAGTGTTCTGCGGAACACGTTGTGGCAACTGCAAGCGGAATTGCAGTTGTGCGACTAATTTGCAAAGCCTTTCCAAGACGGCGGCGGTGGGCAAAGAGGGCGGGTGAGTCTGCAGCTTTAAGAGGGTTGCCAACTCTGCGTTGGGAAACACCTGGAGATTTTTTTGGGGGGGCGTGCAGCCTGGGGAAGGCACGGTTTGGGGAGGGGAGGGACCTCTACAGGGCATAATGCTATAATGCCCACCCTGCAAAACAGCCATTTTCTCCAGGGGAACTGATCTTGACTGTCTGGAGATGGATCGTCATAGCAGGAGATCTCCAGCTGCTGCCTGGAGGTTGGCAACCTCATGCAGCTATGGTCCGGGTTGCTTTTCCACCATCAAATGTAGTCAGGCTGTCAAGTGGCAATCGACTCATGGCCACCCTGTAGGGTTTTCAAGGTAAGAGACATTGGCCGTGATCACATGGGCCGCCGCTCCTCTCTTCCGGATCAAAGGGGAGCAGTCAGACAGCCACATCTGCCAGGCGTTCCCAAGACATACTTATCCCATCGTAGGATGAGTGGAGCCGGGTTAAAAAGACACCACATCACAAATGGTGTTTCCGGTTCCCCGCGCAGTCAGTGTGCATGGCCGGATGTCTGAACACCGGGGGAGTGCGCGCAGAATGGATTTGGTAGTCTGAACCTGCAGATCCGTTCTGCCACTGGAGAGGCAGTTTTTTTTTTAAAAAAACAATTGCCTAAATGCGCATGTGTGCACATATGCATGAGTGTGTGTGCATACATATGCACTTATGTGCACACATAAATTTTGAAAAAATTGGCGGCGTGCTCCATGGCTGAGGCGCTGTGATAATGTGGATGCTCTGTCATGGGATGTGTCTGTGGGTAATTCGCAGCAGGGTGTGCTGTGTGGCTGATATGCCTCGCAATACTTTCAGCCGATTCAATGAGCACCATATTGCGCCAAGCCGCCAGTGCGACCACAGCCATTGAGAGGCAGTTTCCCATTGCCTGCCCCTGCATCGTGTAGTGACCCTGGAATTCACTGGTGGTCTCCCATCCATGTACTAATCGGGGTGGCCATTGCTTAGCTCCTGAGACCTGATGAGGCTGAGCTAGCCTGGGATATCCGGGGCAGGGTGGCCACATGGCAGCTTTCCATTGTTATGCCCAGCCACATGCACGGAAATGATGCAGTTATATTCATAGCTGTTAGCTGGTTCTGAGAAGAGATGGGATTTATACCCCACCCTTCACTACCCGAAAGAGTCTCAGGCCCCTGCCACATGGCAGGAAAAACACCGGCCAAAGAGAGATGCCGCGGCGGGATCCAGCGCGGCACTCCCCGGCACGATCAGATGCCAGGGAGGAAGAGACGATCAGGAAGGGGAGGCTGCCAAACTGCGCATGTGCAAGCATGCGCAGTTCGCCCGGGGGCCGGGATGCGCCGGCGGAAGGATGCGCCGGCAATCCCATGGCCGGCATTGATGCGGCCTTTCGGAGAGAACCACCTAGGTAGGTGGTTCTTTTTTGCTGCGAGGTTTGGACGGAAGGGGCGGATCGGGAACGGTCGCGGCACGCTTCCCAGATGTTGCTGTGGGATCACGCCCGATCCGTCCCTCTCCAGGCCCAAAACCACTCATGTGACAGGGGCTACAGAGTGGCTGACCATCTCCTTTCCCTTCCCCTCCCCACAGCAGACACCCCGTGAGGTAGGTGGGTCTGAGAGAGCTCTCTCGAGAACTGCTCCTGAGAGAACAGCTCTGAGAGAACTTGTGACTGACCCAAGGTCACACCAGTAGCTACATGTGGAGAAGTGGGGAATCAAACCCGGTTTTCCCAAATTAGAGTCCATGCTTCTAACCACTACACCAGACTGGGTCTCAGTTTTGCCCAGTCATAGAAGTGTGATACTGAGTGCAGTAAATAAATCTCCAGAGATGTATTTTGGAAAAAAGATAAACTTACATTTATTCAAGTAGATCCACTTTGTATTCAGGTTGCAGTCAAAAGAAGAGAAAGAAACCTACTCTAAAGAGTACTTTCCCTATCACCAATGACCTGCAGAGGCATGTGCCTCCATATATTCATTTGGCAGATTTGGATGCAGTCTCCTATATCCTTTGTCAAGTAGTTCTGAGAAGGACTGTTTGATTGGTTGATTGTTTGCATGTGTGTAGTGTAGCCAGGAGATTCTACGATTGACTGGCAGCCAGGAGTTCTATCTCTTTAACGTTATCCAGGATGCACCCTGAGGAGGCAAGCTAGAATTTAGGGGGATTGCCCAATCGGTCTGCATATATTATTAGATGCCATACAATAAATAAATAATGTGCCTCCATAAAAGGCCATGTGCAGAAAGTGAGAGGACAAAGTGAAGAAAAAAGAGACGAGATTGGATTTATACCCTGCCCTTCACTACCTGAAGGCGTCTCAGAGTGTCTTACAATCTCCTTTTCCTTCCCTTCCCCATAACAAACACCCTGTGAGGTAGGTGGGGCTGAGAGAGCTCTTTCGAGGACTGCTCGTGAGAGAGCCATGACTGACCCAAGGTCACACCAGCAACTGCATGTGGAGGAGTGGGGACTCCAACTCGGTTCGTGCTCCTTACCGCTACACCAAACTGGTTCTCAAAGAGAAAGAGAGGAGGGATCAGAGGGCAGCTCCCAGGTTAAGACAAAGAGAGGCATCCCATTCAAGGAGATAACACCTGTATACACCCTTAGAGTGATGTAGCACTCCCCCCCCCCATGTCCAGGAATGCTGAGTCACTCACTTCAATAGTCTGAGAGCCAGTCTGAGAGCCAGTTTGGTGTAGTGGCTAAGTGCGTGGACTCTAATCTGGGAGAACTGGGTTTGATTCCCCACGCCTCCACTTGCAGCTGCTGGATGACCTTGGGCAAGCCATAGTTCTG
>NW_015175380.1:160887-193642 GCF_001447785.1 Gekko japonicus | reverse complement strand
ATGCCAGGAGCTCACCAAGTAGAATTTTTGCTCACAGGACTCCACAGCTTAGAGGGAGCCTTGCTCACAGGGTGTGTGTTGTGGGGAGGGGAAGGGAGTTTGTAAGCCACTCTGAGACTCTGAGTGAAGGGCGGGATATAAATCCAATATCTTCTTCTTCTAACAGGGGGACTAGCAGGAAACTGGCGCGGATGGAACAGCCCTGCCCATCGAAACTGGATTCTCTGAACTACCACATGTGATCTCGTAAAGGCTGACTCATACATGGATGTATATAATCTCTACACTTGATTACGCTGGATGTGTGAGCTGACACCACAGGCAAGACTTGTGTTTGATCTGGTATGCAATTCGGAATCCGGGGTTAGAAGAAGGATGGCCCATTCACACAGGATTGCCATCACATGGTGGCGGCAACCATCATGTGATGAACTTTTTGCTTGCAACACGCTGGTGTGAATTGACTCCACTTAGATAGATGTGCCTCCACTCCCGTCAGGGAGGGAAGATGCTTTTATGTATGGAGAGATTAACAGTGCAATCCGAAGAGCACTTCCCTGGAAGTAAGCCACGCTGAGTAGACTGTGGTAGGATTCTGAGCAGACCTGTTCGGGATTGCACTGAAATGGGTATGACTCAACGACTTGGGTTTTATATCTTGTAGAGCAGTGGTATTTACCCAGCAGTCCTGCTGAGCTGCAATCATGGGAAGCCAGTGGCTCTTTCTGCACCTGTATTTTGCCTCCGTTTCTGAGCACATCCCATTCTTCCGTTCTGCATTCCCTCCCGCTTTCACTTCCAGTTTGTTTCGGGGCTTTCGCTTGTTTCTGCATTTGTTTTACTGGAATCTGCATTCAGACCACTTCCAGCACATGGTTGCCCCGCAGCTACCCAAACTCCTTTTGCTGCGATTCTTGATTCTCATCCCCCCATTTCCGCCCCCCCTCTCTCCAGGTTGACGCTCCCTCCCCATTCTGTTTTCTTTCCCTCCTTCTCCAAAGACAAAAGAGGACTTGTCCTCCCACTCAGGCAAACTTTAAAAAAGTCAGAGACAGCCTAAGAAGGAATCCATAAATATAAAGGACTCGGGGATTCCCTGCTCCCAACTGTGTCAGTCTTGCACGTGTGGGCCTGGATTCCCCCCTCCCTTCCCTTTCTTTTTGCAGAATCAGGGAGTGAGCGAGGGAGGGGTTGGGTCTGCAGATAAAAGTTTTGAAATATATTTGCCTTTATCTTCATCTTAGACAAAGCAGCCAGTTAGTTCAAAAAATGTGGGCTTTGCTTGTAGATGCAGAATGCATACAGAATACACAAATAAATAACCCAGATTTGGGGGGGGGGAACAGTGCAGAGGGAATGCGTGCAACTGCGAAGTCAAATCCTTAAGGCTTGACTTCTCAGATTCTCCGGAGCAAGCTGTCAGAGCAGAAGGGGCCAATGACAGACCTCTATTCCATAAATCTGTCCAACGTCCTTTTAAATCCATTTATGGAAGTGGCCATCAGCATAACTTGAGGCAGTGAGTTCCACAGGTCAACCAGCAGATGGGTGACATAGTAGTTCTTTTCCTGTCTTGAACCTACTGCCCATCTTTTCCGTAAGGCGACCCTATATTCTGGTATTATGGGTGAAGGGGAAAAAAACCAAAGTTTTCTCTGGCCCCGGTCACACGGGAGACTTTGGGCCGGGAGAGGCACAGATCGGGGGCGCAGCAAACGGGTGCGATCTCACCGCAACATCTGTAAAGCAGCACGCCCCCGCCCCCGATTCGTCCCTAAACCCGGAAAACCCGCTGCAAAAAAAGAACCTCCTACAGAGGAGGAGCACCGCTGCAAGCACCGCTGCAAGCGCGGCCGTGGGATCACCGCCGCGCCCATCGTACAGATCAATCCAGGCTCCCCGCCGAACTGCGCATGCGCACACATGCACAGTTCGGCTGTCACGTTCTTTCTTCAGTGGCTTCCCCCCCAGCATCTGATCGTGCCGGGGAGGAAGTGCTTGGCGGCTCAGGGGATCTATGTGACCCCGTTGCCGCGTCTCTCTTTTGGTGCGGCTTTAAAAAGCCGCACTTTGCCCATGCTATCCCCCCCCCCCCGTGTGGCAGGGGCCTCTATCCGCTTTCCCTGCACCATGCGCGATTCGCTATGATCCATGACCATGTTCCTCAGTCCCGCCTCTATACCCAAATGCTTTGCTCTGTGGCTGGGATGGCACCGCAGCGTGGCTGCATGCGAAAACAGGGCAAAGGTGGCCGCCGAATCTTGAGAGCTAGAAGGGGCTGCCTCCGTTCCCAATTAGTATGAGAAAGATGTGCTCTTTGTGATTTCTCCTTTATGCTCATTTGAGGGAAAGGAGTTAATTTAGCTACAGTTAATTTCATGCCCTCCGTAATGGTCCCAATTATATCTTCCTAATTATTTCAAGGCCTCATGTGCTTTGGTTGAGTGCCTTTTTCAGAAGGGGATATTAAATAACTATCATCTTCCTCATTAATACAACTCAGCAGTACGTAATAAAGAGAAACAAGGAACGGTCAAGGCAGGATGGAGAAATGGAAGGGCTGAGACCCTATTTGTTATATGGCAATGGAATCACAATCACCGAGTTATGGAAAGCGGGGACTTTTCACCTGCGCGGTGGTGCAACTGCCGGTGTGTCAGGTTTGGACTCGGCTGTGGCAGCATGAGTGAAGGAGAGAAAAGAAATGGGTCCCGGATTCAAATGCCCGCTCAAGGAATGGAGCTCATTGGGCAGCCCCGGATGACTTCTAAGGTTGCCAGCTCTGGGTTGGAAATGCCTGAAGATTTTGGGGGTGGAGCCTGAGGAGAGCAGGGTTTGGGGAGGGGAGGGACTTCAGCGGAGGATAATGCCATAGAGTCCAGTTTGGTGTAGTGGTTATGTGCACGGACTCTAATCTGGGAGAACCGGGTTTGATTCCCCACTCCTCCACTTGCACCTGGCAGGATGACCTTGGGCAAGCCATAGTTCAGACAAGAGCTGTTCTTGAAAAAGAGTAGTTTCTGTCAGAGGTCTCTCAGCCCCACCGACTTCGCAGGGTGTCTATTGTGGGGAGGGGAAGCTGCTCTCAGGGCCGGTCAAGGTGTTTCTGCGCCCTAAGCAAGGCTGACTTGTGGCGCAGATGCCAACCTCCCGGTGGGGCCTGGAGACCTGGAGACCTCTGGAGCCAGCCACCCTTTTGCTGCTGCCACCACCGCCTCTTCCCCCCGCCCCCACCAAAGGGGGGGAGGAGGGGGTAGGCACAGCTTGGCGCCCCATCCAGGGTCTGGCGCTCTAGGTGAATGCCTAGTTCGCCTAGTGGGTGAGCCGGCCCTGGCCGCTCTGAGACTCCTTTGTAAGCCGCTCTGAGACTCCTTTGCAGGGGTCATTTCCTGCAGGAGTGCACAGGAGCGGAGCTCCAGCAGTAAAGAGCCCAGGGGGTGGGCACATGCAAAACAAGCCCCACCCCCTGCTCCCAGCAGCCCTCAGTCAGAGCAAGAAGCAACCAGGTGAGTTGCAGAACCCCCCCACCCATCCAAAACAGTCCAGTGGCACCTTTAAGACCAAGTTTTATTCAGGTACAAGCTCTCCCTCCTCTGCGAGGACAGATTTGTACCCCCCCCCAATAGCTAGCAATCCAAAACAGTCCAGAGGAGCCTGAGCGGTGGGTGCTGCCTTCTGGCACACTTCTGGAGATGTCAGGGGGCGTGGCATATGCAAATAAGTTATGCTAATGAGCTCCTGCACCTCTTTTTCTACGAAAGGACCCCTGCTTCTTTGGGTAGTGAAGGGCGGGGTATAAATCCAATCTCCTCCTCCTCCTTGTTATGACAACGCAGAAAGCCTTGCTGTCAAAACTGGCTGGGCCACGTATAGTCAGAGGGACTGCAGCCAGCACAATGCCTCCAGAAAGAATCCTTCTCCACAGACCCAGGCGACGGCTGACGTCACAAAGGGATGGCGCTCTTCCTCTCCCCTTTCCCCGCCTTGAGCTATCTTTGGCTGACTGTATCGATCCAATGAGGATGGGCAGCCATGACTGTAACACACTAATCACTGGCAAGTGGAGGAACCGGAGCCTAATCTGGATCTGCGCTCGGCTCCAGGAACCCGGCCAAATGCATTTTGCGGAGGAAGTGCCAGCCCCGGCGTTCACCTGGTCGGGCAGTCTATTTTTTGCGCCTGTCCCCACGTAGCGGTATGGCAGGTGCTTGGCTGACGAAACATCCTGTAAACGGCACCCCGGACGAAAGAGGCCATTGTTCCCTGAACAGGGACCTCTTTGATTGCGGCCTCCCCGCCTCGATGCTCTCCGGACTTCCTTCCCCTCGTGACTGTCACCCTCTCGTCTCTTTAATTGTGTTTTCGGTCGCTTGTGCAATAGATCATCTCCTCTCCTTGCTTCCTGGCCTGGGTGGAAAAACAGTCCTGCCGCTGGGCAAACACGGACCCGCTTGCTGATCCTTGCATCAGAGCAGGAGCACGCGGTCATCTGCCGATGACTTGCAGAAAAAGAGGGAGCCGGTGCCAAACAGTGACTCAGGGGGGAAACATCCCCCCCCCTGGCCTGCCTGCTACTCCGCAAATGGGCACAGAAAGGGAACTTCTTCAGAGCTGACCAAAGCCCTGAGCATGGTGTTCACAACTAGGGTTGCCAAACTCCAGGTGGGGCCTGGGGATCTCCTGGAATCACAACTGATCCATGGGCGGCAGAGATCAGCTCCCTTGGAGGAAATGGCTGCTGCAGACGGGGGGGGAGGGGGGAGAACTTGATGGCATTGTACCCTGCTGAGGCCCCTCCCTTCCCTAAACCCCACCCGCCCCAGATTCCATCCCCAAATCTCCAGGAGTTTCCGACCTCGAGTTGGTAACCCTAATTCGTGTTATTACCAATTTTATTTCCATAAGGTTTTTGGCCGTTTGGGGGCAATCAAAGGACAGAGATAGAGGGAGCAGTGGCTCTTTTTATAGGGGGAACTCCTTTGCATATTAAGCGACACCCCCCCAATGTAGCCAATCCTCCAAGAGCTTACAGAGCTCTTCTTAAAGGGGCTACTGTAAGCTCTTGGAGAATTGGCTACATTAGGGGGTGTGTAGCCTAATATGCAAAGGAGTCCCTGCTACAAAAAGAGTCAAACTTAAGGCTACTGCTGAAACAGTGTCCTGGGGGGGGGGGTTTGGGGGTGAGTATTTGTGTGTGTGCGTGCTTGTGAGCCTGGAAGTCAAGGTGACGTCCAGCAACCCCTAGTGGGGCTAGGACGTTTTATAGAGGTGGCTTGATATTACCTGCCTCTGTGCCCCGAGCTCTGGTATTCCTTGGAGGTCTGCCTTCCAATTACTTGCCAGGCTCGGCCCTGCTTAGCTTCTGAGATCTGGTGAGATTCGGCTTGCCTGAGATGTCCGGGTCAGGGCTCTTTGTGTGTTACCCTTATACATCTGCATTGTATATACAGGGCTATGGAGACCATTGGGAGAACACTGGAAGCGTTCTTCCAATGGACTCCATAGCCCCAGAGGCCGAAACTGTATCCTATGTTAAGCACCACCGCCCTGAGTTTGCACTGCCTTGCCAGACTAGGTGTAGTGTCAACGGCGGTGGAGCCGTGATGCTGTGAGAAGTGGGCTGTCTCTTAAGCCCACCGGGAAACGTAGCAGTGAAGCAGTGGTGTGGGGGCCATGGGGGCCAACCTCCCTTGGGGGCCAACCCGGCCACAAGTGAGGCAAGATTCACCTGACCAAGGGTGGCCCGATATCAGATGGGGATGGGACATGGCTTAGTGGCAGAGCCTCTGCTTGGCATCCAGAATGTCCCAGGTTCAGGGCTATTTTTGGGCAGGAACGCACAGGAACGGAGTTCCGGCTGGCTCCCAAGTTGGCCATACCCAGCAGGAACTCATTAGCATAACAGGCCACACCCAACAGCAGAAACTCATTAGGATTGGCTACATTAGGGGTGTGTGGCCTAACATGCAAAGGAGTTCCTGCTACAAAAAAGCCCTGGGTTTTGACAACAAACAAGGTGAACAGAATAAGAAGCAAAAGGTGGGTGTGGCTGGATGACCACACTTTTGGTAACACAGGGGTGTGGCCTAATAGGCTATTGAACTGTGCTGTCAGGGGTGTGGCCTAATATGCTAATGAGTTTCTGGTGCTGGGTGTGGCCTATTATGCTAATGAGTTCCTGCTGGGCTTTTTCTACAAAAAAAGCCCTGCGCCAGGTTCAATCCCCGGCCTCTCCAGGCAAGGCAGGAGGTGATGGGAAAGACCACTGCCGGAGACCCTGGAGAGCCGCTGCCAGTCTGAGTAGACAGTCCGGACTGTGATGGGCCAAGGGTCTGACTGGGCAGAAGGCAGCTTCATGTGTTCATGGGCATGAGCCACCTTTACAGGGCTGGCAGGCCCCCGCCAGGGGGTGATGATCCCCCACTCCCAGCTGCCACCCACCTCTGCCGATCATCTGGACTGCAGGGGGCTTATTGGTAGTGGGGGGAGGCCTAACCTGCCACTGCAGCTGCATTTCCAGTGACATCACTTCCAGTTCATGTCAGAAGCAGCACTGCTGAGTCACCGGGAACATCACTGCAACACCGGCCTAGGCCTTTCCCCCCCCAATGACTTCCCCCAAAGTTCCCCTCCTGCCCACCCACTAGGGTTGCCAGGTCTGGGCTGGAAAATACCTGGAGACTTTGGGGGCGGATCCAGGAGAGGGTGGGGTTTGGGGAGGGGCCTCCGCATGGTACAAAGCCATAGAGTCCACCCTCCAAAGCAGCCATTTCCTCCAGAGGAGTGGATCTCTGTCAGCTGGAGATCAGAAGAAGAAGAAGAAGAAGAAGAAGAAGAAGAGATTGTATTTATACCCCGCCCTTCACTCGGAGTCTCAGAGCGGCTTACAAACTCCTTTCCCTTCCCCTCCCCACAACAGGCACCCTGTGAGCAATGTTCCCTCTAAGCTGTGGAGTCTTGTGAGCGAAACGTCTACTTGTGAGCCACCGGCATTAAAGTTGTGAGTGAGCGATTTGGCCACTGCATTAATTAGTTTGCTCTGGAGCCATCCTTCCTGAGCTAAGACCAAAATGTGTGAGCCGGAGGCTAAAAGTCTGTGAGCTAGCTCACACTAATTCAGCTTAGAGGGAACACTGCCTGTGTGGTAGGCGGGGCTGAGAGAGCTCTCTCCAGAACTGTCCTTGAGAGAACAGCTCTGACAGAACTATGACTCGCACAAGGTCATCCAGCAGCTCCAAGTGGAGGAGTGAGGAATCAAACCTGGTTCTCCCAGAGTAGAGTCCGCGCACTTAACCACTACACCAAAGCAGGAGATCTCCAGGCCCCACCTGGAGGCTGGCAAACCCTACCACCCACCAATTGCCAGGAGGGGCCAGGCAACCCCACACCTCCGCGAGCCAACAGCACAACACTGCCTCCTGAGGTGGCAGCCCTCGTGCTGAGAGAGGTAAACATCCTGCTGTTCCCCTGCTCTGTTGGGGGTGGGGCTAGGCTGAGGGGCAGGCCCTTTTCCAGGGGACATTTTTGCCTCCTGATCTACCCCATGTGCTACTCTCATTGTTATGTACGCGGACCGCCACCAGGGGTCCGTGGCTCAGCAGGAGCTTGGTCCCCAAACACAAAGGGGACCTAGGATCCTAGTCCACCCAGAGTCCACCAATAGCAGCCTTGGCGGGAGATTCAAACCCTCCAATGGGAACAGAGGTATGCCGGGACTTGCAGGGCCGTTTTTCCTCGTCTTGTTGTGAAGTACAATAAACATGTCTGAACGCATGACATAGTCCGAGTTCTCCATGCGTTGAAGCCAGTAGTTTTCACTCATGCTCCCCCATTCATGGCTGGCCCCTTTGCCAACTTCTTCTGCTGCTGGACATAGGCCTGAATCGGGCTCTTTTTGTAGCAGGAACTTAGGGTTGCCAACCCCCCCGGTTTGCCAGGGCTCCCCCGTTTTGGGGGGTTCTTTTGGGGAACCCCACCCCCAACACCCACAGCCACTCATCTCTCTCCCTTTAAGTGTGTGGAACCCATGTTTCCTCCCAAGCCGGATCTCCGCAAGCTTGCAGGGAAATGCCAGCTTCGTGCTCTTAAAAGGGAAACGCGGCTGCTCTTAAAGGGGAAACGTCGGCTCCTTTAAGTGCAGGGAACTGCCGTTTCTGGAGATCTGGCGCACGGGCAGGTGGGGGGGGGCGGTGGACGTTCCCAACGTGACGTCATCACATCGGGGATGCCCCGCTCCCTCCAGGAATTTTTTTTTTAGGAATGCCCCCAAAGTCCCCCACTGGGGGTGGAAGATGGACTTGGCAACCCTACAGGAACTCCTTTGCATATCAGGCGACACACCCCTTATGTAGACAATCCTCCAGGAGCTTACAGTAGCCCCTGTAAGAAGAGCTCTATAAACTCTTGGAGGACTGGCTACATTAGGGGTGTGTCGCCTGATATGCAAAGGAGTTCCTGCTACAAAAAGAGCCCTGGCCGCTTGATCACACCCAGTAGACAGATCGGGCAGGGCTGGCTCTCTCCCTCTTCACTGCGGCTCCCGAAGAGGCATGACCTTTGGTTCATGTCAGTCCTCTAACCTCCGGCATCACCATTATGCACATCTTAGGGTAAAGGGAAAGATGGGGGGGGGGGAGAACTGCCCATAGCCTATGTTCAATAGAATCTAAGCTTTAGTCATTTTCGAGTGGGAACGTCGGGTGTGATCTGGAACGAGGGTTACCAGCCTCCAGGCGGGGCCTGGAGGTCGCCCAGTATTACAATTGATCTCCAGATCACAGAGATCAGTTCCCCCGGAGAAAAAGGCTGCTTTGGAGGGTGGACTCTGTGGCATTGTTCCCCGCCGAGGTCCCCCCCTCCCCAAACCCCGCCCTCTCCAGGCTCCGCCCCCCCACAAATCTCCAGGTATTTCCCAATTTAGAGCTGGCAACCTTAGCCTGGAATCTGCAGTATAAACATTGCATGAACCCAGTATGCCAGGTGTGTATGTGCTGACAGTGTGAGCCCAGGTACGAAGGAAATGTTTCCTAGTTCCACACTCCCCTTATATGTGTTCAGCCAAAAGATGGTATAGACTATGCATAGGGGCACTGTATGTCCATACAGAGCCAGTCTGGTGTTGTGGTTAAGAGTGTGGACTCTACTCTGGGAGAACCGGGTTTGATTCCCCACTCCTCCATGTGCAGCTGCTGGCGTGACCTTGGGTCAGTCACAGTTCTCTCAGAGCTGTTCTCTCAAGGGCAGTTCTCTCACTCAGCCCCACCTACCTCACAGGGTCTCTCTTGTGGGGAGGGGAAGGGAAAAGGAGATTGTAAGTCGCTCTGAGACTCCGAGTGAAGGGCGGGGAATAAATCCAGGTCTTTCTTCTTCTTCGTAGACTCTGATTGTGTGATTCCAGAAGGATAGCAGTGTTGGTCTATTGTAGCAAAATAAGACAGCAGTGGCACCTTAAGGGTGAATAACTTTCATTTCAGCATGAGGTTTTTTTTGTGACTCAGAGGAGCTCACTTCTTCAGATCTAAGAAGCAGTGGGCAGTGACACATGAAAGCACATACTGGAGTAAATGGTGTTAGTCTTTGCTGTGACATGGGGCTTTTGTTTTGTGACCAGGGATTCTTGAAAAGCTTTGTTTCTGGTTGCGTGGGTGGAGCTTAAGCATGTACCATCTGAGCTTTAAACATTTTTTTTATTTGTCAGTGAAGAATAGAATGCACAAAACGCAACATAGTGAATCGATCAGGTAGGAGAAAACAATGCACATCGATGTAAGATGATCATTAAACTTATTGTTCCGGGGTGCTATAGATGAAATCAATTCCTGTAAATAATGACCCAGAGTAATAGTTTCTTTTGCTGTTCTGTGATATATAAGAACATAAGAGAAGCCAATGTTGGATCAGGCCAAGGGCCCATCCAGTACAACACTCTGTCACACAGTGGCCAAAAATACCAGGTGCCATCAGGAGGTCCACCAGTGGGGCCAGGACATTAGAAGCCCTCCCACTGTTGACCCCACCCAAGCAACAAGAATACAGTGCATCCCTTGCCCCCAGACCAAGAGTTCCTATCTATACCTTGTGTCTGATAGCCACTGATGGACCTCTGCTCCATATGTTTATCCAGTTCCCTCTTGAAGCCATCCATGCTTGTAACTGCCACCACCACCTCCTGTGGCAGTGAATTCCATGTGTTAATCACTCTTTGGGTGAAGAAGTACTTCCTTTTATCTGTTCTAACCCGACCGCTCAGCAATTTCATGGAGTGCCCACGAGTTCTTGTATTGTGAGAAAGGGAGAAAAGTACTTCTTTCTCAACCCGCTTTATCTCATGCATAATCTTGTAAACCTCGATCATGTCACCCCTCAGCTGTCATTTCTCCAAGCTAAAGAGCCCTAATCGCTTTAACCTTTCCTCATAGGGAAAGTGTTCCAACCCTTTTATCATTCTAGTTGCCCTTTTCTGCACTTTTCCCAATGCTACAATATCCTTTCTGAGGTGTGGTGACCAGAATTGTACACAGTACTCCAAATGAGGTCGCACCATCGATTTATACAGGGGCATTATGATATTGGCTGATCTGTTTTCAATACCCTTCCTAATAATCGCCAGCATAGCATTTGCCTTCTTTATTGCAGTCACACACTGTCTCGACATTTTCAGTGAGTTATCTACTACGACTCCAAGATCTCTCTCTTGATCAGTCTCTGCCAGTTCAGACCCCATCAACGTGTGTTTATATTTAGGATTTTTGGCTCCAATGTGCATCACCTTGCACTTGGCCACATTGAACCCCATTTGCCATGTTGACACCCACTTGCCCATCCTCGACAGATCCCTTTGGAGTGCCTCACAATCCTCGCTGGTTCTCACCACCCTGAATAACATGGTGTCATCTGCAAATTTAGCCACTTCACTGCTTACTCCCAACTCCAAATCATTAATAAACAAGTTAAAAAGCATCGGACCGAGTACTGATCCCTGTGGTACCCAACTGCTTACCACCCTCCACTGAGAAAATTTCCCATTTATACTCACTCTCTTTTTCCTATTAATTAGCAAGTTTTTGATCCACAAGAGGACTTGTCCTTTTATCCCGTGACTATTGAGCTTACTTAGGAGCCTTTGATGAGGAACTTTATCAAAAGCTTTCTGGAAGTCAAATTCTCTCATCAATCAATGAATATCAATTCTCTCATTAAACTCTAGTGTCGGCATTTTTGACCCAATTTGTATAGTTTGTATATGTATTTTGGCTATGTGCATACAGTACATATGGGGTTAGCAGACGCAATACTGGCCCCACTTCTATGTGTGTCAATGATAGAAAGTGCTGTCAAGCCAAGCTGACTTATGGTGACTTCATAGGGTTTCAAGGCAAGAGATGTTCAGAGATGCCTTGCCATTGCCTGCCTGTGTCACGACCCTGGCATTCCTTGGAGATCTCCCATCTAAATACTAGCCAGAGCCGACCCTGCTTAGCTTCTGAGATCTGACAGGTCAGGGTTCTATGTGTCTTACCCTTTCACAGGGCTATTTTTGGGCAGGAACGCAAAGGAACGGAGTTCCGGCTGGCTCCCAAGTTGGCCACGCCCAGCAGGAACTCATTAGCATAATAGGCCACACCCTACAGCAGAAACTCATTAGGATTGGCTGCATTAGGGGTGTGTGGCCTAACATGCAAAGGAGTTCCTGCTACAAAAAAGCCCTGGGTTTGGACAACAAACAAGGTAAACAGAATAACAAGCAAAAGGTGGGTGTGGCTGGATAACCACACTTCTGGTAACATGGGGGTGCGGCCTAATGTGCTAATGAGCTGTGCTGTTAGGGGTGTGGCCTAATATGCTAATGAGTTTCTGCTGTTGGGTGTGGCCTATTATGCTAATGAGTTCCTGCTGGTCACATCAGCAGGTGCAAGTGGAGGAGTGGGAAATCAAATCCGGTTCTCCCAGATTAGAGTCCGCACACTTAACCACTACACCAAACCAGTTCGTGGTTTGCGAACTGAAGTTCATGGCAGGTCAACCGGCACAAACTTTCTACAAACTTTCAAGCAGGTTGTAGCGGTTCCTGGTGGCTTATGAACGGATACCTTTCCAGATAGACTGCTGCTGCTCAATCTAAATGTTTTACCAAACTTCGAAGCAACAGGGGGGGCAGAACTTGGAGGGCATGTAGAGGAGCATTTGGGGGAGGTCCCCTGTGACTCTGATGTCTTTAGCTTGCACAGAATCCATTCGATACACTTCTGAACCTCCTGAACCTGTAGTGTTTACAAAAATCCAACAGGTAAGTCCACAATTTTTAACAATCCAACAGGTAAGTTTTCAACAATCCAACAGGTAAATTTACAGTATTTCAATAATCCAATCGGTAAGTCTACAATGGACATAATACTAAATATACAAAAATCTAACAGGTAAATCCGCAACTTTTTCAATAATCCAACAGGTAAATTTTCAACAATCCAACAGGTAAATCTACAGAATTTCAATAATCCAACAGGTAAATCTACAGATGACGAAGACTCTGGATCACAGAACTTCGTTTCATATAGTCTTCCTCAGTAGAGGCTTATTAAAGAACTCTTTAAGAATTCATCAAATGTTTTCAAGGTAAACATCAGCAAAACAGCTTTCCAATTTTTCCATGGAAATTATTAATAGGGCAGTCAGTCAGTATTCATAAGGGGAAGTCTCCAATGTCTTATTTTGCTGGTATGCATAATTTCCATGAAAAATAGGGTTGCCAACCTCCTGGTGGCGGCTGGAGAACCCTATTTGTTACTCTGTTGGCTGTAGGTATTATATTCAGCTTGCCAGGTCTCTCCTGGCAACTGACAAGGGAGGACTTTCCAGGAACAGCAGGGCGGCCGATCCGACATATAGCAACGTATCTACATCACTGCCCATGTGACCAGGATGTGATGTCATCATGCTCAGGACATTGGGGCGATGCTCTGGTATTTGGGTGAAAACTCTGGGGTAAATTTGGCTTCTGCCATAGACTTTGTGCCCAAATACCAAAGCATCGCCCCAACTTCCCAGATAGGTCACCAGCTCCAGGTTGAGAAATACCTGGAGGTTTTGAGGAGGGCAGGGTTTGGGGGGCATAATGCCGTACAGTCTAACTTCCAAGGCGGCCATTTTCTCCAGGTGAACTGATCTTCATCACCTGGAGATCCATTGTAATAGTGGGAGATCTCCACCCACCACCTGGTCCTGGATGTGATGACGTCACTTCCAGAACATGTGGGCAGTGATGTAGACACATTGCTGCATGTCTGATGGATCTCCCTTTTGGGGGGTAAGATGCCCCCCACAGGTCAGCTGCCCCACTGTGTATCGGTACATGCATGTTTCCCCGGAGCGGCTAACAGTGGCTCTCGAGGGTCATTTCAAGTGGAGAAAGCGGCACGGGAGGCCTAAGCCCCTGTCCCCTTATGCTGTGGTACAGATCCGAATAAGGACCCCAAGAGCCTAAATTTCGACCCCCAAACTCCCAATGCACATCTCCTTGACTGGACTCTGGGCCAACACAGGGTGGACGTGTAAACAGTGTTGCTGAAGACCTTAAATTCCTTCTGCTATAGTTGGAAGACATTATCAATGACAAGTTTTGCTTACCTTTATTCAGGGGTCATTTCGTAGAAAAAGAGGTGCAGGAGCTCATTAGCATAACTCATTAGCATAACTCATTGGCATTGGGGGGGGGGAACATACAGATCTGTCCTCGCAGAGGAGGGAGAGCTTGTACCTGAATAAAACTTGGTCTTAAAGGTGCCGCTGGACTGTCTTGGACCAGGGGAGTTCTGCAACTTACCTGGCTGCTTCTTGCTCTGACTGAGGGCTGCTGGGAGCAGGGGGCGGGGCTTGTTGCATGTGCCCGCCCCCTGGGCTCTTTACTGCCGGAGCTCCGCTCCTGTGCGCTCCTGCAGGAAACGACCCCTGCTTATAACATCGATTTTGGTGTGGATGATCTGCAGTGAATCTCAGAGAGACAGAGTGGACTATAAGCAGTGTTCCCTCTAAGCCAAGTTAGTGTTAGCTAGCTCACCAGTTTTTTAGCCTCCCGCTCACACATTTTTGTCTCGGCTCAGGAAGGACGGCTCCAGAGCAAGCTAATTCATGCAGTCTCCAAATGGCTCGCTCGCAGCTTTCATGCCGGTGGCTCACAAAGTGGGATTTGTGCTCACAGGACCCCACAGCTTGGAGGGAGCATCGACTATAAGTGAAGTCAATAAATACATAAATATGGGACTGAAATGGAGAGAAAGGCTTGGAGGCTCAAAAAAAAATATGACAGCACGGGATGTTGGCCTTCGCCCTGTCATGTCATACCCAGAGGACAAGTGACACTGGAAACGCCACGCCGGAGAACAGGCCGGACAATATGTCACCAATAACAGTGTCATCGTCTCTCCCTCCGCGGAGCCCGACACGGAGGCAGGCCTTGTTTCTATTAATGTTTCATGTCGCCAGCTGGTACCACGGGAAGGAGTCGTTCCTAATGAACTTCATTTTAACCCTCCCCCCCCTTCCCTTTTTATTAGCTTATAAATGTGGATCAGGTTGATGGATACTATTTAATGGGACATTTTCTCCGGCCCACACCTCTCTTCACCCCCCCTTTCCCTTCCTGCTGGTCCCCCCCCCCCCCCCGCTCCCCCCCCCCCCCCGCAGTCGCTGACATTCCTAAATCGAGGAGGTCGGTCATTTGCATCCAGCTGAGGAGCTGCTCGGCTTTAATGAAATGATTTGTAAATCTCCGGCACCGCACTGCGGTAGTGTTTGGAGAGAGAAGCGCGCTCGGAAGCTGGCGCTGGTTCCCTCGCTGAGAGACAGAGAGCAGTGGGAGGCACAAGGCGAGCGTTCGGAGATCAGGAAAATGGAAGCAAAGATGGTCTGGCGTAAGGAGATTAATGCCATGTAATATAATCACACCGAGCTCGGCTGACGCAAGCCGGCGCAACTGGCGTCTCCCGGCATCGGGCACCCGGCCCAGGCTGCTCACATTTTAACCCTAGGCTCTTTCAAACCAGTTTCTGCCTTCAGCAGAATGAAACGTTTGGAATTTTGCTTCAGACTGTGGGTGTGCCTGTTTGTGGGCTGGGGTTGCCAGCTTCCAGGTGGTGGCTGGGGGTCTCTTGGGACTCCAACTGATCTCCAGGCGACAGAGATCAGTTTGCTTGGAGAAAACAGCTGATTTGGGAGGGGGACTCTAGAGCAGGGGTGTCGAACTCATTTGTTACGAGGGCCGGATCTGACATAATTGAGACCTCATTGGGCCGGGCCATGTGCGTCATGAAATGTAATGCCAGATAGCGGAGATATAAACTTTATAAAGGACACAAACATAAAGCGGTGTTTTTTTTCTTAATATAAAAACATGCTTAAAATATTAGCTCTGAAGCTGCAAACCTACTTTTGATTTATTGACGTTCACCACGGAAATCTCATGCTCAGAGTTCTGAGTCTAGGACCCAGGTTAAAACATGAAATGGCTGAGTGATTAAGAGAGTCTGGTGAAGCAAGCGATGAAGCAGCATCAGCAGGACTGGAAGCAGGAGATGGCTGGTTCCACTGTGGGCCGGATGGAAGCCCTCCGGGGGCCTGATCTGCCCCCCGGACGGCATGTTTGACACCCCTGCTCTATGACATGATACCCCACAAGTCCCTCCCTTCCACAAACCCTGCCCTCTTCAGGCTCCACCCCCCCCCAATTTCCAGGTATTTCCCAAGCCAGAAATGGCAACCAAGGCTCCCTCTAAGCTGCGGAGTCTTGTGAGCAAAAATTCTGCTTTGTGAGCTACTGGCATTACAGTTGGGAGCGAGTGATTTGGCTGCTGCATAAATGACTTTGCTCTCTGGAGCTATCCTTCCTGAGCAAAGACAAAAATGTGTGAGCTGGAGGCTAAACCCCCCCTGTGAGCTAGCTCACGCTAACTCAGCAAAGAGGGAGCACTGCTGGCAACCCTAGTGTGAGGAGGCCAGGTGCCTGGGCAGCTTGGATGTAGCTCCCATGCTGAGAAAACTAGCATGTCAGGGAGAAAAACGTCAACGCTGGGTCAAACTCAATGGGCATGCTGGCTTGTTTCCCGTGGTACATTTCCGTTTCATCTCCCTGGAGCATGCCTTTCTTGCCTTCCCTGCCTCTCATTGCAGCCCCAAATGCTCCCCTGGGGAGAAGCATATTGAAGGAATATATTCGGCTACTGTAGGAGGGTAGAGGAAAGAAGGTCATCCTCTGTGGACTGAAAGCCTTCCAGCTGTGGCCTGGAGATCTCCTAGAATCAGGGCTATTTTGGGGCAGGAACGCACAGGAACGGAGTTCCAGCTGGCTCCCAAGTTGGCCACGCCCAGCAGGAACTCATTAGCATAATAGGCCACACCCAACAGCAGAAACTCATTAGGATTGGCTACATTAGGGGTGTGTGGCCTAACATGCAAAGGAGTTCCTGCTACAAAAAAAGCCCTGGCACCGTTTTGGCAACAAACAAAGTAAACAGAATAACAAGCAAAAGGTGGGTGTGGCTGGATGACCACACTTCTGGTAACATGGGGGTGTGGCCTAATGTGCTAATGAGCTGTGCTGTCAGGGGTGTGGCCCAATATGCTAATTCTGTCTCTCACAGTGGCCAGCCAGTAACTCTGGAAGGCCAGCAACAGGGCATAGAGGCCGAGGCCTTCCCCGGATTAGAACATAAGAAGAACCCTGCTGGATCAGGCCAGCGGTCTATCTAGTCCAGCATCCTGTCTCACCCAGTCGCCAACCAGTTAATCTGCAGGGCCAACAAGAGGACATAGAGGCTGACACCTTCCCTTGATTAGAACATAAGAAGAGCCCTGCTGGATCAGACCAGTGGTCCACCTAGTCCAGCCTCCTGTCTCACACACTGGCCAACCAGTTCCTCTGGAGGGCCAACAACAGGGAAGAGAGGCCAAGGCCTTCCCCTGATTAGAACATAAGAAGAGCCCTGCTGGATCAGACCAGTGGTCCACCTAGTCCAGCCTCCTGTCTCACACACTGGCCAACCAGTTCCTCTGGAGGGCCAACAACAGGGAAGAGAGGCCAAGGCCTTCCCCTGATTAGAACATAAGAAGAGCCCTGCTGGATCAGACCAGTGGCCCATCTAGTCCAGCTTCCAGTCTCTAACAGTGGCCAACCTGTTCTTCTGGAGAGTCAACAACAGGGAGCAGAGGCCGAGGCCTTCACCCGATATTGCCTTCCCCGCCCCCTGCTTCCGGCCGCCCCACTTTCGGCCCTCATTCAGCCAGGAGGAGGCAGGAGAAGAGGGAGGGTAAGTTGCTTCCTCCCTGCCTCTCCCCACCCCTGCCTGCCTGGGGCCAGGGAGGGTCTTCACGGGGCTTCCTTGCACTCCCGCCGGCCTTGCAGGTCCACCGCCGGGCCCTTCATGGGGCTCGGCAGTGGAGCTGCAAGGCCGCCACCAGCGGGCGGGACTGTTGGGGGTGGTGTGTGTGGCCTTATGACACACTTCCGGTGATGTCAGGGGGTGTGGCCTTATGACACACTTCTGGTGATGTCATGGGGTGTGGCATATGCTAATGAGTTATGCTAATGAGTTCCCCTCGCTCTTTTTCTACGAAACGACCCCTGCCTTCCAGCACTTCTAAGTTTGCTGCCTTTCTGAGAGGAGGTTCCTTTTAGTCATGGGAGCTAGAAGCCTTATCTTTCTTAAAGGAACCTTGCCTTCGTGACTGCATTCAGTGCCCCCCTACCACGCTGTGTAGCCAGTTGTCTGATCCCAGAGAGAAATGGAGAAAAATGGAGGAGTGCCCAGTAGACAGAAAAAGACGGGGAAGGAAGAGAAGCGGAGACGGAGGCCATTTCCCTGGAAGAAGACGCAGCCTGTTTCCTGTGCTAGGCGGCACCCTTATTGTAAATTACTCCACGACATGCACTCTCTGCCCGAGCATGAAACGATCATTACGAATCACCGCATAAATAATACATGCTAAAATGCTTCCATGGGCCATCAATATTGACCTTGCTTAATTATTGATGACAGGAATATGTTCCCTTGAAACCCCGCCGAAGGAAGAACTCCCCTCCTCCCTTTTTCCACTGGGGTCTTCTGTCGTGATTTGCTGAAAGGCGTGTGTGTGTGTGTGGCGGGGAGCGTATTCTTCTTCACCACAACAAGCAGATTCTTTGGGGCGGTGTAGGCCACTGTGAACCTCTTTAATTGGGATTTTTTTTTTAAACCCCCCTGGAATTTGTCTGAGTATTGCAATACAGGCTGGCGAGAAATAGATAGACCGATGCATCATATGGTAACAAGAGACTTCGAGGGTGGTTCGTCAGCTTCTGTGACTCATATCTTCCAAAGGTTATGGATTGTGGTTTCATTCCACGGTAATGGCCGTGTGTGTGTGTGTGTGTGTGTGTTTCTGTGTCTGATATATGTGTGTGGCCCAGTGAGGGATATTCCAGGCCCCTTCCCTAAGTTTTCGGCTTGTTTTAAAAAAAATAGATTTCTAGCCCTCGCAGAGATATAACGGTTGAACTAGATGACACGTTACAACGGATCTTCCCGATGTTTATAAAATAGAAATAGCAGCTGCAGGAGACTCTCTTTGGGGTTCGCAGCTTTCTCGTGTGCCAGAATCCAATAACAGCATGGAAACTTTTGCGTGTAGGTGGAAGAATTGAACAGCTGAATCCATTTGGAGTGGAAGATTTATGTCTCCTCTTCCTTACAATCCTATGCACACCTCCGGTGGAGGAAGCCCCACTGCACTCACTGTGACTTGCTCTCCAGTAAGCCCCACTGCACTTACCCAAGTAAACATGTCTAGGCATCTGCAGCTACTAGGGTGGCCAGCTTTGAGTTGGGGATACCTGGAGGTTTGGGGGTGGAGCCTGGGGAAAGGCAGGGTTTGGGGAAGGGAGCAGGATTTCCAACCTCCAGGTGGGGCCTGGAGATAGCCTACTATTACCCTTGATCTCCAGATGACAGAGATCAGTTCTCCTGGACAAAATGGCTGCTTTGGAGGATGGACTCTATGGCATTGTGCCCTACTGAGGTCTCAAACTAGAGAGCCAGTTTGGTGTAGTGGTTAAATGCGCGACTCTAACCTGGGAGAGCGGGTTTGATTCCCCACTCCTCCACTTGCACCTGGCTGGATGACCTTGGGCAAGTCGTAGTTCTGATAAGAGCTGTCCTTGAAAAAGAGCAGTTTCTGTCAGAGCTCTCTCAGGCCCACCTACCTCACAGGGTGTCTGTTGTGAGGAGGGGAAGGGAAAGGAGTCTGTAAGCCGCTCTGAGACACCTTTGGGTAGTGAAGGGCGGGGTATAAATCCAATCTCTTCTTCTTCTTCTTCTCTACCTGCAGCTGCTGGTGTGACCTTGGGTCAGTTACAAGTTCCCTCAGAGCTGTTCTCTCATGAGCAGTTCTCTCAGAGCTCTCTCAGCCCCGCCTACCTCACAGGGTGTCTGATGTGGGGAGGGGAGGGGAAAGGAGATTGTAAGCAGCTCTGAGACTTTGGGTAGTGAAGGGCGGGGTATAAATCCAGTCTCCTCCTCCTCCTCCTCGAGCCCACCCTCCAAAGCAGCCATTTTCTCTGGGGGAACTGATCTCTGTCATCTGGAGATCAGTCGTAATAGCTGAAGACCTGGAGGTTGGCAACCCTAGTAGCTATGGACAGCCCAAAGGCTCCCTTGACCCATATCTAATACCTCAAGAAGCTTTCCGGGGAGCGACGTTTCCTTCCAAAACTATCCTTGTTCTCCCGGACTGGGGGAAGTGAGGATCAGCCGTCCTTGCAAAAGGCTCTGATGCAAGAGCCAGTAATAATATTTTTCCAAAGGACATCTTGCTGGCAAAGCAGCAGCGCGTGCTTTTGAATGAGTCCCTGGCTGGTATGTGATTAATGAAATCGCCACCTTTCTCCGTTCCAGCCACGTGCGAAAGACGGCGAAAGGAGAAAGCATCTTCACAGCCCCGGATCTATTTCCAGCTCGAAATGTTAGCAGCTCATAGCGGGTCGGCGGTGTCACGGGAACGGTTGGCAAGGTGGCAGAGGTGGCATCTGGGCACTTAAATGCCCCTTTCAAAACACCCCGGGGAGTTCAATCTAAACTTGACGACATCATCCCTTGTTTGGGTTGCTCGTAATGTATTATGCTGTGGCCTGACATTTTTCCGTTCCACTGATCAACCTTTCGGCGGGTGAGATGATGGCTTTCCTCATCATCTCGCAGGAGAAACAATCTTTCACAGGGCATATGAACGCTCCGTGGCGCAGTGGTCCGTAGATGAGAAGAAGCCTACAAAACGGGCAGTGCTTCAGTTAACCGAGGAACTCTGTGGCCTGACGGATTTCGTGTCCCGCTGCTGGAATCGCACTTCAGAGCTGAAATGCATCGAGGACCTTTCGCTGGCTCCCCCAGCATATAATTTAGCTTTAAAAAAGAAGAAGAAGAGAAGAGATTGGATTTATACCCCGCCCTTCACCAGGGCTGGCCTGAGGGTTTTTTGGCGCCCTAGGCAAGGCTAGCTTGCGGCGCCCCCCCAGGCGAGGCTGCATATCTTTATTAGGTAGGGGGGCTTGTTAGAATGAGAGTCAGTGGGCAGAGAGCAGCAGGAGACGGGTGGCGCTCTCTTGCCTCGACCTGCTGCCGCAGGGCTTCCGCACAGGGGAGGCTGCCCAGGAGATCTGGCCGCCAGTAGGAGTCTCCCTCTCCCCTGTGCCTCCTCCTCCTCCTCCTTCACCTTCCCTCGCCTGGACTTTGCGCTGGGGGCGAATAAATTCTGGGGCTGCAAAGCGGGGGCACTGGAGGGGATGGGCTTCCTTGCTTCTTTTCCCCGCGGCGCCTTCGCGGCTCCTTCCTGGCACCTTCTCTGCAGTTGGGACTGCTGCGGGGAAGCGTGTGAATGGGGGGGGGGACAGTTGGGGGACGGGGTGGCTGGGGTGGTGAGCGCAAGCAGGGTCCCGGACAGAAGCCTCCGAAGTCCAGGGAAAAGAGGGCTTCCGGGAGGCTCTTTGGGGCGCAGGCGGGCCGCAAAGCTTCGGCCTTCAGATGGCACCTGCTGGGTGGTGAGGGACGGCTGGGACTTGTAGAGCTAGCGGTCTGAGCGAGCGAAGCCATGCTGTGGGAGGGGTTGTCCCCTTACCTCTTGAGGCGAAGGCTGCTGGTGCTGTCCAGCTCGCAGCTTCCCACCAGGCGGGCAGTCTCCAAGGCGCCCTTGCTGGCCACGCTGGGGGGCTCCATGGCGCCAGATTGGTGGATGCGAGCGCCAGTGGCTGGGGGCGGCAGGACTAACCTGGCTGTGGAAATGCAATGGTGGGGGGGCTTTTTGAGGGGGCCGGGTGCAGTTTGGCACCCCTAAGAGCCGGTGCGCTCTAGGCAAACGCCTAGTTCACCTAGTGAGCGAGCCGGCCCTGCCCTTCACTACCCAAAGGTGTCTCAGAGCAGCTTACAAACTCCTTTCCCTTCCCCTCCCCACAACAGACACCCTGTGAGGTAGGTGGGGCTCAGAGAGCTCTTGACAGAAACTGCTCTTTTTCAAGAACAGCTCTTATCAGAGCTACGGCTTGCCCAAGGTCATCCAGCCAGGTGCAAGTGGAGGAGTGGGGAATCAAACCCGGTTCTCCCAGATTAGAGTCCACGCACTTAACCACTACACCGCACATTTAACCACTACACCAAAACCACCGTACACTTAACCACTACACCAAAACCCAGGGGTCATTTGGGGAGGGATGCGGGGGGATACCACCCCCCCGGGTTAGGTGCGGGAGGGCGGGGCCTGGAGCTCCCTGCTGGTGCCCGCTGGAGGTCGCCGCCGGCTGTGGGGAGGACACACTTCCGGTGATGTCCGGGTGTGTGGCATATGCTAATGAGTTATGCTAATGAGTCCTCCTAGCTCTTTTTCTACGAAATGACCCCTGCCAAAACCACTACACCAAAAGCAGCCACCGAGACCCGGTTATGGATTGGGGCTTTGATGCTGCAGTTTGAGACCCGAGTGTCGCATGACAGAGTGAGCTCCCATCTCTGGCCCCAGCTCCTGCCAACCTGGCCGTTAGAAAGCAAGAAACTGCAAGTAGATAAATAGGTACCACTTCAGTGGGAAGGTCACAGCGTTCCGTGCGCCTTGGCCTTTAGTCATGCCGGCCACATGACCACGGAAACATCTTTGGACAGCGCTGGCTCTTCGGCTTTGAAACGGAGATGAGCATTGCATCCCTAGAGTCGGATTTGACTGGCTTTTGAGCAAGGGAAACCTTTACCTTTACTTTACCTTTACTCCTCTCCCGTGCTTTTCCCCCAAGTGAAAATTGGCCCTGTTGCCATCAACCAGCTAATGGTGGCCCCGCACAGGGTGTACAAGGCAAGAGACGTTCAGAGGTGGGTTGCCATTGCCTGCCACTGCGCAGCGACCCTGGACGACCTTGGTGGTCCCCCATCCAAATACAAAGCAAAGTCGATCCTGCTTAGCTTCCGAGATCTGGCGAGATGGGGTTAGCCTTGGCTATACAGGTCAGGGCCAGTGTTCCCTCTGAGCTGAGTTAGTATGAGCTAGCTCACAGGGTTTTTTTAGCCTCCAGCTCACACATTTTTGTCTTAGCCCAGGAAGGATGGCTCCAGAGCAAATTAATTGATGCAGTAGCCAAATCTCTCGCTCACAACTTTAATGCCGGTAACTCACAAAGTAGAATTTTTGCTCACAAGACTCCACAGCTTATAGGGAGCATTGGTCAAGGATAGACTGTTTTAAGCATCAATTTAAAAAAAACCCACACAGTGTGCTGCTCTGTCTTTTTCTATCAGTCCAGTCAAAGGGTAGGTTTGATAGGGGGGAAAACGTGGGAAGCG
Source organism: Gekko japonicus (assembly GCF_001447785.1). Taxonomy (NCBI): domain Eukaryota; kingdom Metazoa; phylum Chordata; class Lepidosauria; order Squamata; family Gekkonidae; genus Gekko; species Gekko japonicus. Next base: position 170,801 of record NW_015175380.1, on the reverse strand, counting down.
TTCAGCCCTCCTTTTTTCCCTTGGAGATCAGTTGTAATCCCAGGGTATCTCTACCTATACCACCTGGAGTTAAGTAAAGGTAAAGGTTTCCCTTGCTCGAAAGCCAGTCAAATTTGACTCTAGGGGGTGGTGCTCATCTCCATTTCAAAGGTGAAGAGCCAGCGCTGTCCGAAGACTTTTCCCGTGGTCATGTGGCCAGCATGACTAAACGCCGAGGCACATAGAATGTTGTTACCTTCCCACCAAAGCGGTACCTATTTATCTACTTGCAATTTCTTGCTTTCAAACTGGTAGGTTGGCAGGAGCTGGGGCCAGGGGCGGGAGCTCACTCCGTCACACGAAACTCGGGTTTCGCACTGCTGAACTACAGACCTTCTGGTCTGCAGCTTCAGCATCTTAACCTCTGAGCCCCCACAGCCCCCACCTGGAGTTGTTGTTGTTCAGTCGCACAGTCGAGTCCGACTCTTCGTGACCCCATGGACCAGATCCCACCAGGCCCTCCTGTCTTCCGCCGTCCTCTGAAGTTGGCTCAACTTCATGTTCGTTGCATCTATGACACTGTCTAACCATCTCATCCTTTGCCGTCCCCGTCTTCTTTGACCTTCAATCTTTCCCAGCATCAGGGCCTTCTCCAGTGAGTGCTCCCTTCTCATTGGGTGGCCAAAGTATTTGAGCTTCAGTTTCATTATCTGGCCTTCCAGGGAACAGTCAGGGCTGATTTCTTTTGGGATTGACTGATTTGATCTTCTTGCAGTCCAAGGGACTCTCAAGAGTCTTCTCCAGCACCACAGTTCAAAAGAATCTATTCTTCGGCGCTCGGCCTTCCTTATAGTCCAACTCTCGCAGCCATACATGACAACTGGGAACACCATTGCTTTGACCATGCGGACTTTTTTTGGCAGGGTGATGTCTCTACTTTTTATCATGCTGTTTAGGTTCGCCATCGCAACTCCAACCCCCTGGAGTTGGGCAACCCTAATTTATACCCCGGAAATTGTTTAGTCAATAATTGTTTAATACTCAGACTATTTGATGGATCTTGCTCTATTGGAAAGAAGAGATTTCTTTGCCTTTAAAAAACCTTTATTACTAAGGGTAAAGGGTTCACGGGATTGCTACAAATTAACATGATACTAAGAGCTACATTTCTAAGCTTCCTACAGACAAGACAAGCACACACGTAATGGAGATTTGTCTCCTTCTTCTTGACCCTAGAAAGGAAGTCACCTGAAACAAATGACCAATCTGCATCAAAGTAGAAGCTACTTTTCCCGGGCAAATCCCCCATTGGCTTGGTGCCAGGTATCCCTTCCAGGTCAGTCTAAACAATAGCAAACTAGGAATACAAGTTAACCCCATAATGACTGAATCAGACCTTGTAAACGCATACATTTCCAACAGAAATCACACTCTTCTTTAAGGTGTTACTGGTCTTGATCCTAGCTCTTCTACGGCAGAGCAACACGCCTGCTCTGAAAATATCTTCACCAGAATACATACATCTGGAAGGTCTGTCTGTTTATGCTGTCTACCATGACCAGGTTATAGCAGGTCAATAAACAAAAAGATGTGAAATGGGGAAGAGCTCAGAGCTGAACCTGAAGTGATAATGCTGAGAAACTGATACTGCAAATGTCGAGACTAAATGGGCAAATGAATTCTTCAGGGATATCTGCTTCCGGGGGACACAAGATCCCTACTGAGAGCCCTAAAATCCTTCATTTCAGAATGTTCCTGAGAAGCCTGGTGTCATTTGTTCAATGCAGTCATTTCCTGAAAAGAAGATACCTCCAGACAGGGCTTTTTTTGTAGAAAAAGCCCAGCAGGAACTCATTAGCATAATAGGCCACACCCAACAGCAGAAACTCATTAGCATATTAGGCCACATCCTAACAACACAGCTCATTAGCATAATAGGCCGCAGCCCTGTGTTGCCAGAAGTGTGGTCATCCAGCCACACCCACCTTTTGCTTGTTATTCTGTTTACCTTGTCTGTTGTCAAAACCCAGGGCCTTTTTTTGGAGCAGGGACTCCTTTGCATGTTAGGCCACACACCCCTAATGTAGCCAATCCTAATGCGTTTCTGCTGTTGGGTGTGGCCTATTATGCTAATGAGTTCCTGCTGGGCGTGGCCAACTCGGGAGCCTTCCTGCCCAAAAAGAGCCCTGCCTCCAGAAAGCTTCAGAATAATGGGCTCCCAATACTGGGTGGTCATAGCAAAGAGCTGGGGGAGGAGAAATCCATGCACAAGGGGGAAAGAGGGTTTTAAAAGTGTATATTTAAAACACTTCTCCTCTCTACTCTCAGCTTTGTTTAGTGTTTAAGAGTTGCGGACTCTTATCCCCACTCCTCCACATGAAGCCAGCTGGATGACCTTGGGCCAGTCACAGTTTTCTCAGAGCTCTCTCAGCCCCAGCTTCCTCATAGGGTGTCCATTGTGGGGAGAGGAAGGGAAGGAGATTGTAAGTTGCTCTGAGACTCCTTCGGGTAGTGAAGGGTGAGGTATAAAACCCAACTCCTCCTCCTCCTCCTCACCAAACATAGAAGTGGTCCTGGTCAGTGTTCCCTCTAAGCTGAGTCATTGTGAGCCAGCTCACAGTTTTTTTAGCCTCCGGCTCACACGTTTTTGTCTTAGCTCAGGAAGGAGGGCTCCAGAGCAAACGGATTTATGCAGCAGCCGAATTGCTTGCTCGCAACTTTAATGCCAGTAGCTCACAAGGTAGAATTTTTGCTCACAAGACTCCTCAGCTTAGAGGGAACATTGGTCCCGGTCACACGGGAGGATTTGATCCACAAGAGGGACAGATCGGGGGCGCATCAAGTGGGTGCGATCACACTGCAACATCTGGGAAGTGGCGTGCACCCATCCCCGATCTGTCCCTTAGGCCCACAAATGCGCATCAAAAAGGTACTAGCAAAACAGCAGTACCTACCGGATGATGTGGGCCAACGGAAGGCGTCCGGTCGGGGAAGCACTGGTAGGCCATCGCAGCCGGCGCCATTCCCCATCCCACGCATGCGCACAACCGCGCTACTGCCGGTTTGCTGCGCACCATGTGATCGGCTGCCGGGGCATGGAGCACGGAGCCGCGGGGGCACGTCGGATCGCGCTCCCGTGGTTCTTTTTGCTCTGGCTCTGATTTGCCTCCCTTCGGCGGCGGATCATCCGGCTCATGTGACCGGGACCAGTGTTTCCCAACCTGAGGGTCGGACTCAGGACCCAAAAGTGCCTCAGGTGCCAAAAAACCATTGAGCCAAGCCTGGATGGGTCACCATGTCAACTTTATTTGGACTTGTGGGTCACCATGTCAAAGAGGTTGGGAACTGCTGAAATATAGAAAGTAACTAAAATGTAGTAATGGTAAGGACCAGGGCGGAAAAACAAACAAACATTGGAGCCTTGCAAAAACCTGGTAAAATGTTACAAATGATAGAGTGCACAGGGTCAGCAAAAACAGTTATGGGGGAGAGGATGAATGGACGAGGAGGGCAACCTGTGGAGCAAATCCACAGAAACAGAGATGTTTTTACCCAGAGTCTGATGCCGAGCAAGCTGAGTGCCAGATGAATTGCTTTGGAGAGGCTAGGGTTCCCAAGTACTTACTGTGATCCGGCGGGGGAAACATGCTCCCCGGCCGGACCATTCCTCCCTGTAACGCACCATGCCATCACCAGGAAGTGATGCTGGGCGATGCTCTGGCAATGGGGCTGAAAACTCGATGGTACCATTGAGTTTCCAGCCCCATTGCCAGAACGTTGCCCGGCGTCACTTCCTGGAGATGGCATAGTGCGGCACATCTATTGTCCCTGCGGTAATGATCCTGAGAAGACGTCTGTGTCCCCTGCCGAATCACAGTAAGTACTTGGGAAGCCTGGGAGAGGCAGTTCCGGAATGAAGGGGCCCCAACCAATAAGACCCTGTCTGCAGAGCTTACTTAACTTGCCTATGCAAATGAAGCCACACATAACAGAGCCTCAGATGTTACTTGATGTTACTTCAGCCACTCACCTGGCTGAACAGGAGAGCTGGCTTGTGGAAGAGCTGATATGGCTAATCTTTGTCAGTCGTTGTAGCTGTTGTGTTGGCGTCTTTGTTGCCATTACTACACAATCAAAACAAAAACAATGTTGGGGAAAATGCATTACTTTTCATGAGGGAAGTCTAGTGCAAGCCCAGAGAATCTGCTGCAAGTCTGATTTTGAAGGCAAAACGAAATCGAAACTCATTATTTGAATCAAACCAGGCAGTTTTCAGAATTTTCGGTCCTACCTTTTCCCTGCTTTAAGTAGGAACATGGCTGCTTCCTTCTGCTGGTGACCAGACGATGTAATAACTTCCAAAACACTTTCTGCTGTGCGTGTGCTTCTTCCTCACCTTCAGCAGCTCATGCGCTTCTTCCTAACCCAAGCTAGGATTGTACAGAATTATGGCCTTGGCTTCCAAAGCGCCTTTAAGAAGGAGCTATGGCTAAGTGGTGGAATATTTGCTTTGTATGCAGAAGGTCTCTGTTAGATCACCGCTAACAAAGACCGGAGAGTGATTTCAACCAAAGTGATCAGCTTTATTGAAGATACGAACAAACGCTTGAATTCAGTCATAACCAGAACAGTTTAACATTGGGAGCTAGGCTCCTTTTAAACATTCCCGGGCTAACGTAGCCACGCCTCCTTACAAATAACAACCAATGAGGTTGTGCCGATAATGTCCAATGAGCGTTCTTCCCTCTCAGGGAATTAGTCCAGTTCTGATTGGTCGCTGGAGCAGAGCGACCAATAGTACTTTAGTTCGGAGGAGCCTTCGTCTGGCTCGAAGCTTAACATGGAGAGTGAATGTGGCGATCCAGTAAGTCTTTTCCAATACATCACAGTCTCTAGTTCAATCCCTGGCTTCTCCACGGGCCATTTTAATGGATACGACGCTCCGAACTTTCCTCACTTATTTCTCCTTGTCCTCTTCTGCTAAAATGAAATCTTAAATATTCTGCCCCTGACCTTTGGTGGAAGAAGGATTTAATTACTTCTGCGGTTTACATAAATTATATGGCCTGTTTGTCTACGATTAATCCTGCCGCAGAGATCGATATAACCGGGGAGTGTCCGGAGAAGATGGCTCCTTGGAAATGCCACCAAAGGTCACAAGAATCTCTCAGTACAAAGGGCAGGGGAGCAAGAGAGACAGCCCGTGACATGTTCTTGTCATCAGCACCCTGGTCTGTGTTCCTCTTTCTGTCCGTCTCTCTTCTGCCACTGAGTGATTTATCAGTTGTTCGAGGACACAGCAGACAGACTCAGGCTGGAGCTCAATGAATTAAACTATCGGAACACTGTGGAGATGGCAGAACATTCTGGAATGAAGGGACTACGATGGAGTCTCAACCGCGCATTAATTTTTTTACAAATGAATCTGACAGTGTAGCAAAAATATCTCTTTTAAAATTTGTTTTTGACACTCCTGGAGAAATGCTCACGCTCCCTTAGGTGGCCCTGATCTGCTCTCGTTTTCAGTGGACTTCCCCTGCCCTCGGTGACATCACGTGTTAGCTGGACCGTGATAGGATCCTCTCACTACCTGATTGGCTAGGCTTTCCCATGTGACTGACCATGGAAGTATTTCCCTCCTTTTCCATTGCCCCCCTTTGCCTCCAGTGACATCATCATATAGCCGGCTCTAATTGGTTGTGTAACATCAAGAGACTACCATGCTCACTGCGTTATCCATGATTGGTTGGGTTCATCCATGACACTAGTCCAGGTATGAGAAAAAAGATGAACACCTGCAAACAGAGAAAAAAGGGCGCTGAAAGAGCAGTAGCCAGAGTAATCAATGACAATAAATAGAATTACTGCTACCACTATTACTACTAGTACCACTATTACTACTAGTACTACTAGAGCCAGTTTGGTGTAGTGGTTAAGTACGTGGACTCTAATCTGGGAGATCTGGGTTTGATTCCCCACTTCTCCACTTGCACCTGCTGGATGACCTTGGGCAAGCCATAGTTCTGGCACAGCTGTTCTTGAAAAAAGAGCAGTTTCTGTCAGAGCTCTCTCAGCCCTACCTACCTCACAGGGTGTCTGTTGTGTAGAGGGGAAGGGAAAGGAGTTTGTAAGCCACTCTGAGACTCCCTTGGGTAGTGAAGGGTGGGGTATAAATCCAATCTCCTCCTCCTCCTCCTCCTCCTCCTCCTCCTCCTCCTACCTCATAGGATGTCTGTTGTGTGGAGGGGAAGGAAAAGGAGATTGTAAGTTGCTCTGAGACTGAGTGAAGGGTGGGGTATAAAACCAATCTCCTCCTCCTCCTCCTCCTCCTCTTCTACTACACTACTGATGCTGCTACTAATAATAATGCACAGTAACAATGCCGATTCAAAAGCCCACACCAGTTTTAGGTTTAGTTCAAATGATACTGGAGAACGATGTTTGCTGATTACCTCTGGTTTCTTCCCGTGTGGCCTCGAGACCTAGAGACTTGCTTTAAAAAGAAGGAGCAAGAAACAGGAAACCTCCTCAGGAAACAAACCATATACAAAAGAACCTCCTCAGGAAAGCTCCTCCATTAGCATGTTCGTAGCCTGGGGAACTCCTACAAGATAATGACACAGCCCTACCCCACCTTCCTGAGTAGATATGAATTACCTGCCTACCCTTTTTCTTCTCACGTTGACACAGAGAGTATCTTTCTGTGTTACACCTCTGGCGATACCAGTCACAGCTACTGAGAAAACGTCAGGTCCTACAATGCCAAGACCACGGCCATACCACACGGAAGATCTACAGCAGCTGATGAACTCCGGCCGTGAAAGCCTTCGACAACGTCAGGAAAGATTTGATAGGAAGATGAATTCTTGTTCTAGTGCTGAACTCTGTGATTGGAGGAGTGCAGGGAAGTCCTGGACAATACCCTCAGTGACACATTTTTTAATCCCATGATCAGGTTATTCACAGAGTGAAGGTCATGAAGTGATAGTTTCTAGCTGCTGGGGTGTTTTGTTGCCTTTGCTTCAATCCTCTCCTTTCAGTTTGAGAGCCAGTTTGGTGTAGTGGTTAAGTGCGCGGACTCTAATCTGGGAGAACCGGGTTTGATTCCCCACTCCTCCACTTGCACCTGCTGATGTGACCTTCGGTCAGTCACAAGCTCTGGCACAACTGTTCCTGAAAGAGCAGTTTGTGTCAGGGCTCTCTCAGCCCCACCCACCTCACAGGGTGTCTGTTGTGGGGAGGGGAAGGGAAAGGAGTTTGTAGGCCGCTCTGAGACGCCAAGTGAAGTAAATCCAATCTCCTCTTCCTCCTCTTCCTCCTCTTCCTCTTCCTCCCCCTCCCCCTCTTCTTCTTCTTCTTCTTCTTCTTCTTCTTCTTCTTCTTCTTCTTCTTCTTCTTCTTCTTCTTCTTCTTCTTCTTCTTCTTCTTCTTCTTCTTCTTCTTCGCTGTTCTCTCTCCTGTGGTCACCATCTCGTCGCCTCTCCCCCAGACGGCTTTCTTTTCCTCCCTGCCATCTATTTTTTGCAACTGGTTACTGCTTTAATTACAGGAACAGCTGTTCCACTTTCTTCAGTTCTTTGGTGGCCGCCCGTAGCTGACAACATCTGCCCCTCAACCCTGCCCCTGCTGTGTAAGTACATCAGCATGTGGGACAGTCTCTTGCCTGCAAGGAACCTTGTGGGGGTCATTGGATACAGCTGGCATATGGGCCCGAGAAGCAATTACTTTGAACTTGCTCGTTGGACTTTTATTACCACTCATAGATTTTTAATGGTCCTTTCGAGCACCCGATAAAAAGGTAGCCCTCTGGTTTGAGCTGAAGCCCCCCCTCATTGTTTTTGTGCCTCCCCCCCAAATGGAACATGGTCAACATGGTTTGTTTTGGGGTCAGCCAATGGTAAAGTGCTGCAAAATGATGTGCACACACTCAGGAGCAAGGCCTATTGAATACAAAGGCACATCCTCCCTGGGAAAAGGGCATAGAGTTGCAACCAATCAGGGATTCTTGACACTAGTAGACTATACTTGCAGATTAATTGCTCTATTCTGGGATATTTGTCAGCGAAGGAAGAAGAAGAAGAAGAAGAAGAAGAAGAAGAAGAAGAAGAAGAAGAAGAAGAAGAAGAAGAAGAAGAAGAAGAAGAGAGATTGGATTTATACCCCGCCCTTCACTTGGAGTCTCAAAACAGCTTACATACTCCTTTCCCTTCCCCTCCCCACAACAGACACCCTGTGAGGTAGTTGGGGCTGAGAGAACTCTTTCCAGAACTGTTCTTTCAATAACACCTCTGAGAGAACTTTGGCTTGCCCAAGGTCATCCAGCAACTTCACGTGGAGGAGTGGGGAATCAAACCCGGTTCTCCCAGATTACAGTCTGTGCCAGTTTGGTGTAGTGGTTAAGTGCGCGGACTCTAATCTGGGGGAACCAGGTTTGATTCCCCACTCCTCCACTTGCAGCTGCTGGATGACCTTGGGCAAGCCATAGTTCTGACATGAGCTGTCCTTCTTTATCCTACCTACAGACCTGCCACTTGCTCATCACAGTTCCTTTTTTGGAGAGCATCTCTGTAGAGTTCCTGCGAATACTGCCCAGCCTTGATGAAGCTGATGCTCGCCCTTTCCTACTCTCCTCGTTTGACGGACATCTTTATAACGGTACAGCAAACTGCACATGCCCAGTAGGGTTTCGTGAACTCTTGCAAGATGCAAGTGTTTGGAACGTTCTACTGAGCATGTTACTTTTATTGGGTAACAGGCAATATTCTCTCTAAGCTGTGGAGTCTTGTCAGCAAAAATTCTCCTTTGTGAGCTGCTGGCATCAAAGTTGTGAGCGAGTGATTTGGCTACTGCATCAGTTAGCTTGCTCTGGAGCCATCGTCCCTGAGCTAAGACAGAAATGTGTGAGCTGGAGGCTAAAATTCTGTGAGCTAGCTCACACTAACTCAGCTTAGAGGGAACACTGGAAACAGCCTTGCATGATAGATATGGGGGTGGACCTACTGCCCAAATTAACACAATCCACTGCTGGGTATATTACAAAATTAATCAGACTGGATCTGCGTGTCCTCTTGGCGTGACCTCCCAACCGACCCCAGTGAAGCAATGCTCTTCGCACTCTGAACTGGAGTTCTATTTTTGCGGAGGTCTCCATTTGTGGCAACAGACAGAATGGGAAATTCCAGCATTACCTTGTTTCCCTCCACCCTGAGATCTAGTTTCCTTACGACATTTGCTGGCTTCTCAGATGAACTCCTATTCCCATATACATGGCTGGCTGGCTGGCTTTAGGCAACTTTTTTTTATTATCGTTCCTTCGGGTTTCCTCCCTCGCTTTATATCCCTCCCCCCAAATCGTTCTGACAGATGTTACCTGTATTGTTCAGGAGGTCTCTGGGCCTCCCTTTGTGACATTTAAAAGGAACCCAAAGCCCATTCATGCTCAGTTTGAGGGCTGCTCTGACCGAGGAGCAGAAGCCACTGACCTTGAGATAGCTTGCAGAAGAGAGGAGGCAATAAATGCTACCTTCTCCACTGGAGCCATGCCGCACGCGCGGAGCGGTGGCAGCGCGGGGGGGGGGGGGAGGGGAGGGCTCCTGCCTGCTGGCGAGCCTGCTATTGATGACTCCCTATTCATGCATCTCCTCGGATGCCGGCACTCACACCTTTGCTTGTGCCTGCTTTGTCACCTCTGCGGTGTACAAGACATCAGTGTTCCTGGTGTCCTTGGAATTCCAAGCCGTGTCCAGCAGAATTAGGAAAGGGTATGCAGCAGCCCTGTAGCTAGGGACTTTTTTGGGAGGAGACTATGGGGGGGGGGGCTGGCAGCTAATTTAATCAAAAGTTCGAAGTGACCCTCCGGTGGCGGCAGCAGGCCACGCGCTCTCTCGGCCACTTTGCCAGGTGGGAGGACGAGGTGGGTGGGGGTGGGGGGTGGT
>NW_015175380.1:145321-160767 GCF_001447785.1 Gekko japonicus | reverse complement strand
GCAGTTTTTAAAGCAGGCGCACATGGGCTGGAGTACAGAGACTGGTCATGTGGTTAAGAGAGGGTGGATGGTGAGGAACAGAGGTCATTTCGGGGGGATCGCGGGGGATCGCAGTTCCCCCGGGTGAGGTACGGGGGGCGGGGCACATGATGAAGCCCCGCCCCCTGCTTCCGGCCGCCCTGCTTCCGGCCCTCATTCAGCCAGGAGTAGGCAGGAGAAGAGGGAGGGTAAGTTGCTTCCTCCCTGCCTCTCCCCACCCCTGCCTGCCTGGGGCCAGGGAGGGCCTTCGCGGGGCTTCCTTGCACTCCCGCCGGCCTTGCAGGTCCACCGCCGGGCCCCTCATGGGGCTCGGCAGTGGAGCTGCAAGGCCGCCAGCAGCGGCCGGGACCGTTGGGGGTGGTGTGTGTGGCCTTATGACACACTTCCGGTGATGTCAGGGGGTGTGGTATATGCTAATGAGTTATGCTAATGAGTTCCCCTAGCTCTTTTTCTACGAAACAACCCCTGGTGAGGAAGAGAAGCCGGCAGGAGCTGGGGGCAATTTGGCTGAGTTTAAAGAGGAGGGGAGTGTTGGAAGGTAGCTCTGGGGATGAAGGACTCCGCTTCTCTGGAGTACCCAAGGAGCTCAGTTTCCGGGGCAGCCAAGTTGGAGGCAGCACAGTGCGCAGGTGGCGAGTTGAGGCACTTCGGGGACAGCTCGGGAGGGAGTTGGGCCAGAAGAAACGCAAGGGGGCTGGGCCCCGCATGCCCCGCGTTAGCTATGGGCCTGGTATGCAGGCAGTGGGGGGGACTGTGATGGTAGGTGGTGGCAGAGCTTGAGAGTGGCAGGGTGAAGAAGCGCAGGGAGATGAGCAAGAAGGCGATCCTGGGAGTGGATACAGGGAAGAAGAAGAAGAAGAGGAGGAGGAGGAGATTGGATGTATACCTGTCAGAACCCACAGCCAACAACGGAGTACACGCTTTCATCACCACCTGCAATACTTAGAGATAAGCGTTGTAGCGGCAAAGAAGCACATAAGGAATGCAAAGGCAATTAGAAGAGAATGAACCTCCCCACCCCCATGGCAGCATAGCTGACAATACCCCGCCCTTCACTACCCAAAGGAGTCTCAAAGTACCTAACAATCTCCTTTCCCTTCCCCTCCCCACGACAGACACCTGTGAGGTAGGTGGGGCTGAGAGAACTCTTTTGAGAACTGCCCTTGAGAGAACAGCTCTGAGAGAACTTGTGACTGACCCAAGGTCACACCAGCAGCTGCATGTGAAGGCGTGGGGAATCAAATCCGGATCTCCCCAATTAGAGTCTGCGCTCCTAACCACTACACCAAACTGGCTGAGAGGCCCTTGAGTAGTCTCTGCCCAGGCCCCCCCCCCCAATGTGGTGGAGGAAGGGAAGGAGATTGTAAGCCACACCAAGACTCCTTTGGGTAGTGGAGGGTGGGGTATAAATCCAAGCTCCTCCTCCCCCCTCCCACTCATGGTGGGATCCAACCATTGGCTGTTAAAGGACCCAACCATTGCTGTTAAAGCCAGTGAGGCGGGAGGGGGCAGAAGAAAGAACCAGGATGATGGATATTAAAGCTGCTGAGCATCATGCTAAAACATCATGCCAACCAGACCCTGGAGAAGAGCTCGGGCAGGGGTCCCTGACATGATGCGCACGGGAACCCGTGGCAATCCTTTTGTGGCTGGCACCGCCTCCTGAAGCAGCCAGTTTGCGGTGGCCATCTTTTTGCTCTGCCCACCGTGCTGCGTCCGAATTCCAGATACACCCAAAGGCTCAAAAAAGGTTGGGGACTCACGAACTAGGAGGTGAAGTTTTGACCATCATTAATAAGAGCAAGGGAACCCCCCCCCCCCCGATGACTAGATACCAAGAATGAGAAGTCATCTGACCCGGTCAGCTGTGCCCAAGAGAAAAAGACTGGCTAAGTTCAGAAGCACCAGATTCTCTGATTGTATTTAAATGTATCCGATGACTAAGAATGAGTAATATCCTTTTTCCCCCCAGGATGCAGAGTCGGTCACCAGTGCCTAATATCAGCTGCTCCGGGAGGATGTTGTCTTTGCTGGCTCCAAGTAAGCTGCATAGTTTGGCAATGATGCTTTCTGTCATCTCTGGGTAGCCGAGCATACATTCCAGAGAGCGAGTGGATGGGCCGTACACATTGGAAAAGATGATCGGGTACCAGTCACTTAGCTCTGTTTACTTTTTTAAACTATAAGGTAGGGGTCATCATCCGGAGTCCTGGAATTCCCCCTTTAGCAAGTTATGAAACTGTCAAGCTGCCTTTAGAAAATTCGCTTCCTCTCTGCTGGCAACATTTCCCTACTGTCTTTGCCTTCCTTTTTTTCCCTTGCTTCCTCTTCTCCTTGCCAGCTGGGGTGTAGCGGTTAAGAGCGGTGGACTCTAATCTGGGAGAACCGGGTTTGATTCCCCACTCCTCCACATGCAGCCAGCCGGGCGACCTTGGGCCAGTCACAGTTCTCTCAGAGCTCTCTCAGCCCCGCCTACCTCACAGGGTGTCTGTTGTGGGGAGAGGAAGGAGATTTTAAGCCGCTCCCAGACTCTGAGTGAAGGATGAGGTATAAATTCAATCTCCTCCTCCTCCTCCTTATCTGCAAAATTTGGTACCTGCTTGACTAACCCAAAAGGTTCTTACAACAACCTGCGAAAGACCATAAAAATACAAGACGGAATATGCGGTCAATAGCTATGAATTAAACATGATAGGGTAGGGTTGCCACGTCTCCCAGTGTACGATTTTACCATAGAATTTTTGTAAATTCTAGAGTGTCCCATGACATCACTTCCAGTTTCTCCCAGAAGTGACATCAAGTTGCCAGGAGAGGCTGGCACGCCGGTCCCGCTCCCCAATTTACTCCTGGAAGTTGGTGACTGTGACCTAGCAACCCTACTGGTGGGGCCCGCTGCTCGTCTGGAATTACCACTGATCTCCAGACTACAGAGGTCAGTTCCCATGGAGAAAAGGGCAGCTTCGGAGGGGGAACTCTATGGCATCACACCAAGCTCCCTCCCCTCCCCAAACTCACCAAATACAACACGCTAACGTTAAAATATTAAAGTATTAAAACCTGTTGTTGTCAACATCCCACTATTAAAACAGCCCAAACACATGGTCACCCTCCAAAGGCCAGCATAATTAGTTCAGCTCTGCATGCCCTGCGGAAGCTAAAAGAGTCCAGCCAGGCACGGGTGTCATCTGAGAGAGCATTCCACAGGGTAGGGGGCCACAACTGAGGAGGCCCTTCCCCTGGTGACCGCTAGCCGAGCCATCCTGGGGCCAGGCACCTGCAAGTGCCCCCTAGACGATGGCCGAAGGGAGCACGAGGGGTTATCATGGGAGAGGGGGTCCTGAGGCGCCCAGACTGTTAAGGGCTTTAAAGGTTAACACCAACACCTTGAATTGGATCCAGAGACTCATTGGTAGCCAGTGCAGCTGCCGCAGAATTGGAATAATACGAGCTGACCGTGATGTTCCAGTCAGCAACCCGGCAGCTGCATTCTAAACCACCTGCAGTCTCCAAAGGGGTTTCAAGGGAAGCCCTGCCTAGGGACCAGAATATAGGCCGTAATATTAATGTTGAAGAGTGGGAGCAGATTTGGCGGAAAAAATATAAAACTAACGAATGCTGTGTCATATAAAGAGAACATGTATAAGATGTTTTATAGATGGTATATTATACCAGATAGATTAGCTAAACAAAATGTTAATTCCTGTGATAAATGTTGGAAATGTAAAAATAACACTGGTTCTTTTTATCACATGTGGTGGCTATGTGATGTTACAAAGAGGTACTGGAGATGGATTCATGAGATAATGGAAAAAATAATAAGAACTAATATCCCGTTTACTCCAGAGATACTGTTATTGAATATATTTCCAAAAGACTTTGATAAAGCAGATAGGTATTTGATAGCTCATATGTCGACAGCTGCAAGGATAGTATATGCCAAATATTGGAAAATAATGGAAATACCAACGAAACAAGAGTACGTGAACAAGCTATTTGAAACTGGCAATGACACTTGAATTTGAAAATGACAAACTGACACTTGCGATGAGAGCCGGTACAGAATGGACTTTTCAAAAAACTTGGAAGAGATTCTACGATTGGTATAATGTAAATGTAACTGATAGATAAATGTAGTAATTTGAGAATGCAGAAAAGATAAGCTTAGTAAAATAGATAATGAATTTAGAAATTTAATAAGCAGAAGAAATAATAAAGTCTCTTGTTATATGTTATATGTTGTGGGGGGTAGTTGGGGGGTTGTTTGTATGTATGTCTGTATGTCTGTAGTATATAATGGAAAAAAATAATAAAAGTGTACCCTCGGGTACTTATAAAAAAAAATAGGGAAGCCCTGCGTAAAGCAAACTGCAGGAGTCCAGTCTGGAGGTGACCATTGCATGGCTCAATGTGGCAAGGTCTGACCCAGACGAATAAGGAGCCAGCTGGCGGGCCTGGCGTAGGTGAAAAAATGCTGACCATGCTACCCTGGACACTTTTTTATCCAGTGATCCAACCACACCCCGAGGCTCTTTACAGAGTCTACAGCTGTTGACTGGACACCATCGAGTCTCGGGAGGGTCCCTCCAGCTAGCTGCATGTCAAATGGGCCTCCCTTTTGCTCCTGGTAAGTCCCCCCATCCTCCACTGATTGGTGGGAGGGACCTGGCAACTCTACCTGAGGGTATGCTGACGCTGGCCCTGGCAGTGGGGCACGGATCTAAGAATCACTCCCAGCAACTGCCGAGCAATGAAACAGACCGATTTGGAATCAGTCCACAACCCAGAGGGGTCTGAGTCAGAACCAAAATTGATTGGGACCAAATTGATCAAAATTGGGGTCAGGAAGCAATTTTTCTCCAGGCCAGTTTGGCCGGGGATCCTGGAGGGGTTTGTTTTTTTGGGTCATCTTCTGGCTGTGGAATAGGAGTCACTGGAGGATTGGGGGGGAGGTATTTGTGAATTTCCTGCATTGTGCAGGGGGTTGGACTAGATGACCCTGGAGGTCCCCTTCCAACTCTACGGTTCTAGGATCTTTTGGGCAGACCTGCACATAAATCCAAGCGTTTGGACCTTTCTCTTGTTTTTGGGTTCCTTGCTGAAGCAGAATCCCAGAAGTGACAGAGAAAAGGAGGATGGAGGAGGAGGAGGAGGAGGAGGAGGAGTTTGAGGAGGAGGAGGAGGAGGAGGAGGAGGAGGAAGGACTGGCATTTCCCTCCCATGGAGCCTCCGCTGCCTGCTGGTGTCTCTGACGCCCCACAGAAAACCATCTCCTTCCTCTGCGTTTCAGGTAGAGGCTCACGGCGAATTTCAGCAGCCGATTTCCATCTGCAAAAGGTCACATTTCTATTGAGTAGCTGCACTTGGGTGTGCCGAGGCCGCGTCCCCCTTCGGCCCTGCCGTTTGCTCCCTGATCAATATCTCAGTCTAGACTCGGATGTCTCCAGAATCAGATTGCAGCTTAATTTCCCACCAGATCAGCCTGGCCGGGCCGAGAACGCAGACGATAGGCAGACCCGAGACCGAGGAGCGGAGCGGCAGATGCCTTTGCAGAGAAATTGGCACAGCCGGGCACCTCGCTCTGGGCAGGGCAGGGTTTTCATCACTTTTGGGGAAGAATTCACCTGCCTGGTTTGTATTTCATCTGCTGCATTTGAAGACTGAAACAGAGTCCATCGAGACGGAGGCATCCTATGAATCCCAGAGCTAGAAGGCCACAGCAGGGGAAGGCCTGGGCCTCTGTGCCCTGTTGTTGGCCCTCCAGAGGAACTGGTTGGCCACTCTGTGAGACAGGATATTGGACCAGATGGACCACTGGTTTGATGCAGCAGGGCTCTTCTGATGTTCTTATGACTACTCCTTTCTGTCAGGACCCACGGCTAAACAACGAAGTACATGCTTCCAGGAAGGTTTTACTTTTATTGAAAAGCCATAGATGCAGTAACATGAACACTGTTAGGAATGGTGCGCTACCTAAGCACATAATAGGATATAGGGCATTCATATGCACCCCCCTCCCAGCAATACCCAATTAGATGGGCTCCCACACGCGGGAGACTGCTGGACTCTCTAACGGATGCGAAGCTGGGAACGGAGAAGCTCCCACGGACGATAGACACCACATACCTCTCCAGTACAACATCAAAGATAAGCGTTACAGCTTTGAAGCAATTAAGCGCATGGGAAGGAATGCAAAGCAAGTAGAAAACAGCTCCACACTTATGGCAGCATAGCTGATACTTTCCCACATGCTGGGCAGTGTGCTTTCAGTGCACTTTCGCAGTCATTTGCAAGTGGATTATCCAACGTGTGTGAAAGCATCCTAAGGGGAACCTGCACATTCAGAGGCACTAATCCTCTGAAATCCCAGAGCCAGGAGGCAACATCAGGGGAAGGCCTCCACCTCCATGCCCTGTTGTTGGCCCTCCAGAGGAACAGGCTGGCCGCTGTGTGAGACAGGACGCTGGACTGGACAGACCACTCATTGGATCCCACAGGACTCTTCTTATACTCTGAAACATGCTATCAAGCACTGGAAGTCTGATGTCATAGGCAAGCGGCACAGCCATCTGCATGTAGGAAGTTGCAGGTTCATGCATGCATTCATATATTTTGATAACTGGAGATTTGGGGTTCCACAACTGCTTGAGGAGATGGACTTCCCACGGAGGACTGAGTGAGTCCACTTGTTCTACCTCCAGATCCTTCCCCTAGGACCCTTCATGAGGAACAGCTGCCTTGCTGGGATAACTAGGCCTGGCAACCTCCAGGTGGGGTCTTGAGATCAGTGTTCCCTCTAAGCTGAGTTAGTGTGAGCTAGCTCAGGGTTTTTTTAGCCTCTGGCTCACACGGGAAGGGTGGCTCCAGAGCAGACTAATTGACGCAGTAGCCAAATTGCTCGCTCACAACTTTAATGCCAGTAGCTCAGAAAGTGGGATTTTTGCTCACAGGACTCCACAGCTTAGAGGGAGCGTTGCTGGAGATCTCTTGGAATTACAGCTGATGTCCAGATGACACAGTTCAGTTCCTCTGGAGGAAATGGCTGCTTTGGAGGGTGACCTCTATGGCATTATGCCCTGCTGGGGTCCCTCCCTTCCACCCCCCCCCCTTCCCAGTCTCCATCCTCCAAATCTCCGGTTGTTTTCCGACCCAAAGCTGGCAACCCTAAGGATAACTGAAGCCTCGAACAGTGGATCACATCTGTACCCTGGACCAAATGGCAACTGTGTGAGCCATGGAATCGTAGAATCACAGAGTTGGAAGGGGTCCTCCGGGCCATCTGTTCAGTGCAGGGTCAGCCTAGAGCGTCCCTGACAAGGGTTTGTCCAGCCGCTGCTTAAAGACTGCCAGGGAGGGGGAGCTCACCACCACAGTGAGCTCACTACCACAGTGAGCTCACCACCACATCACCTCACAACAGTGATTCCACTGTTGCACAACTCTAATCCGGGAGAACTGGGTTTGATTCTCCACTCCTCCACTTGCAGCTGCTGGATGACCTTGGGCAAGCCATAGTTCTGACAAGAGCTGTCCTTGAAAGGGCGGTTTCTGTCAGAGCTCTCTCAGCCCCACCTACCTCACAGGGTGTCTGTTGTGGGGAGGGGAAGGGAAAGGAGTTTGTAAGCTGCTTTGAGTGAGTGAATGGCAGGTTATAAATCCAATCTCCTCCTCCTCCTCCTCCTCCTCCTCCTCGTCTTCTTCCCATCCTTAATTTAAACTCATGACTGCGAGTCCTCTCCTCTGCTGCCAACAGGAACAGCTCCCTGCCCTCCTCAAAGTGACAGCCCTTCAAATACTTCAAGAGAGCCATCCTGTCCCCCCTCAACCTCCTCTTCTCCAGACTGAACATTCCCACGTCCCACAGCCTTATAGAGGGACTTATAGTCGGACTTCTAGTCTGTCAGTAGCAGTAGAAAAGAGCAAGAAGAAGTGAGCAGTGACTCATGAAAGCTCCCCCCCCGCCACACATGTTGTTATTCTCTAAGGTGCTACTGGACCCTGGCTCTTTTCTACAAATAGCAGCAGCTCTTTTTGTGGCGGTGCCTCAGGGCACGGCACACTACCGGTCTTTTTTTTTGGCCGATGAGCAGGCTGCTTTCCACTGCCCTGATCTCACAAAGCCCTTGGACCTTCACACCTTGGACCTGCCAAAGGATGGGAAGTAAGTATGCAAGGACTTCCAGTGAAAAACAATAACAGTCATCACAAGGTTCTGAGGAGGCGTCAGAGAGATTGACGTTGGGCCGGAATCAGGAGCTTCAGCGCTGGAAATTTGAGTTCGTAGGCATGGTTTCAACATAAGTCCAGTCTTGAGAAAGGATTCTCGAAATGTTTGTATAGCCGGCACATCTTCGACGGCTTTTTATTGTATTTTGGACTATAAATATATCAACCAGCAAGGACCTTGTGTTGATATTTTGTTTGGAAGCAGAAGGAGTCAGATGGCCGAACTGAGAAACCGATTCCACACAAGAGCTGTGCCGCGGTCGTGTCTCCCTTTGCCCCACTTCTATTGGTCAATTTCCCACTCGAAGCCGCACGGCTGCATTTTGACCCGCGGCTTCACCCGATTTCCCCTGTGCTTTCGTGATCCTGTTTTTGAGGATCACGAAACCGCAGGGAAAATCGGGCAAAGCCACGAATCAAAATGCGGCCGCGCAGCTTCGAGTGGGAAATTGACCAATAGAAGAAGAAGAGAAGAGATTGGATTTATACCCCGCCCTTCACTACCCAAGGGAGTCTCAGAGCGGCTTACAAACTCCTTTCCCTTCCCCTCCTGACAACAGACACCCTGTGAGGTAGGTGGGGCTGAGAGAGCTCTGACAGAAACTGCTCTTTTTCAAGAACAGCTGTGCCAGAGCTACGGCTTGCCCAAGGTCATCCAGCAGGTGCAAGTGGAGGAGGGGGGAATCAAACCTGGTTCTCCCAGGTTAGAGTTTGTGCACTTAACCACTACACCAAACTGGCAATTGAAGCGGGGCAAAGGGCGGCGCAGCTCTTGTGTGAAACGGCCTGGCAGAGAAACGGCATCTTATCTCCGGTGTTAAGTGAATGACCCCCAAAGAATGGGAATTGACTGCACAACTCTGGGGTGGAGGCACAGGGTAATGTGGGCAACCTGCAGCGGCAAAGCTCACCTGCAGGGGAAAATGGAAGCTATGGGAGTGGAGTGGCTGTGGGAGAGTGGAAGACATGGAGGGCTGCAGAACAGCCCCAGCCCATTCATTGGGCCTCTCCTTTTACTCAGGAACACGCTTGAAGCTGCCTTATACTGAATCAGACCGTCACAGGCCCGTGGCTACAGTGGCTACAGTGGGGCATTTCGGGGCCCGCCCCCCTTAATTAACAGCCCTGCCCCACAAATAGCCATGCCAGAAATCTTATTTTTTCATGTTTCCCAAAGGCTCATGGGATTGCTTTTGAAAGACTCGCCATGACCTAGGTGGTATACAGCAGGACTCGGCCAGCACAAAGGGGGATTGTTGGGGATGTATTGAAGATGCCACTCCTTGAGTGCCCTTCTAAGCTTTCTCGCCCTGTGGAAGGGAACTTAAAAGGCGTTTAAACGTCTTCCGAAGGGAATTAAATGCCCTCAGAGCTGTTTTTCCTAGGAACCGACACGCTCGCTGGCCTGTCCCTTGAAAGGAAGGGCTAGAAACAGGCTCGGAGCCTTCCCCTTTAAAGACAGGCATTCAGATTAACTTAACTGTAATTTAATTGCCCCCTTAAAATTTAAATGCCCCCTGAACAAAAACACCCTGGCTACGGGCCTGGACCCTCAGTCCATCAAGATCAGCCCTGTCGGCTCAGACTGGCATCAGCTCTCCAAGGTCTCAGGTTGAGGTCTTTCACATCACCTGCTGCCTGGTCCTTTACCTGGAGATGCCAGGGACCGAACCTGGGACCTTCTGCAGGCCCAGCGGAGGCTCAGTCAGTGAGCCACAGCCCCTCCTGTAGCACAGTACAGCTGCAGTCAAGATGGGAAATGCTGCGCAGCTGCGGCCCAGTGAACAGGCTTCGGCCTTTGTGGGCAGCCAAACAGCCTTTCCGGGTGTTGACTCCCTGTTTGTGAACGGCAGGCAAGGAGTGGAGCTGAACTGACCCGTGTTTGGGCAGCCGTACTGATGGCCATGTCTGACGTTGCCAGCCTCCAGGTGGGACATGGAGATCTCCTGGAATTACAACGGATCTCCGGAGATCAGCTCCCCTGGAGAAAATGGCTTCTTTGGAGGGAGGACTCTATGGCTTTATACCCTGCTGAGGTCCCTCCCCTCCCCAAACCCCGCCCTCTCCAGGCTCCACCCCTCCCCCAAACCTCTGGGAATTCTCCAACAGCAAGTTGGCAGCCCTTCCCACGAGCCTTTTGCAAACTTGTCTGCAGGCACAACAAGATTTCAGATCCTTGACGGGGATGTGCATTCATTTAAAGTAAAGGTAAAGGTTCCCTTGCTCGGAAGCCAGTCGATTCCGACTCTAGGGTTGCGGTGCTCATCTCCGTTTCAAAGCCGAAGAGCCAGCGCTGTCCGAAGACGTTTCCGTGGTCATGTGGCCGGCATGACTAAACACCAAGGTGCACGGAACGCTGTTACCTTCCCACCGAAGTGGTACCTATTTATTGACTTGCAATTTCTTGCTTTCGAACTGCTAGGTTGGCAGGAGCTGGAACTAGAGACGGGGGCTCACTCCGTCATGCGGCACACTCGGGTCTCGAACTGCTGATGAACTACCGACCTTCCACAGCCTGCAGTTCAGCGTCTTAACAACTTGAGCCACCGCAGCAGCCTGCATTCATTTAGTTCCAGGCTAAAATTGCTACTGAAATTTGCTGTATTGGGTCAGCTCAGGGATATCCAAAACAACCCCAAACACCCCAGAAATTCTACCAGGATAAATGAAAATTTATCTTTTGATATTTTGGGAGTTTGGGGGTGGGTGGGAAAGTCAGCAGGAGTGGCAATGCCAGCAAAGGGGGGGAGGAGAGACTCAGTTGGGTTGTGACCTCTGGAGGAAGCTGGGGTGCATTCTCTCTCTCTCTTTCTCTCTCCTTGTCCCTCACCACTCCTGCTGCCTCTACAGGGAGTAGCATTGCCTTTCCAGATTGCATATCCTTAAGGGCATCATTTTGCAGATGACGATATTTCCAAACCCAAAACATGTCCCCCAAATGGATTTCCAAAATGGTGGCTACACTCCCAACACTTGGGGTCGGTGAAAATCACGTCCTTCTCCAAATCCCAAACTGAAATCAAAAGGAAAACGTTCCAAGTGTTCACACCTCATCGTTGACTTATGACATGAGCAAGTGCTCCTCCCCAAAAAAGGTGCTCAAGATGCCTGACTACAAACTGATTGGAGGCTATGTCTGCCTGGCAGCTCATTTCTGGATCGGTAGCATTCCATTTTGTGTGTGTCGTTCCTGATTCAGCTGGTGCTACACATATAAGACTGTAAGAGAAGCTATGTTGGATCAGGCCAATGGCCCATCCAGTCTAACACTCTGTGTCACACAGAGACCAAAACCCAGGGGCCATCAGGAGGTCCACCAGCAGGGCCAGAACTCCAGAATCCCTCCCACTGTTGCCCCCCAAGCACCAAGAATACAGAGCGTCACTGCCCCAGACAGAGGGTTCCCTCTATACCTTGTGGCCAATGTTCCCTCTAAGCTCTGGAGTCTTGTGAGCAAAAATTATTTTTTGTGAGCTACTGGCATCAAAGTTGTGAGCAAGCAATTTGGCTACTGCATAAATCAGTTTGCTCTGGAGCCATCCCTTCCTGAGCAAAGACAAAAATGTGTGAGCTAACTCACACTAACTCACCTTAGAGGGAACACTGCTTGTGGCTAATAGCCAACTATGGACCTTTGCTACATATGTTTATCCAATCCCCTTTTGTCTATGCTTGTAGCCGCCACCACTTCTTGTGGCACTGAATCCCACACGTTAATTCCTCTGGCTTCCAAGTGCACGAAGTTCTTTGCCCCCTGCTGCTAGCAGGAACAATCCAAATGACTTTTCCCTGGAAGCCATGGGGCTGACTTCCAAGAAAGGGCCACGATCCAGGAGACCACCATGACCAGATGAGCTTTCCCCCTCTTGTATAAGGAGTGGAGAATACTGGGGCTGCAATGTGTTCAGGATTAAGGCGTCACAGTGGTGTCCTCTTTGAACGTTCTGTCCCCAAATGCTGTTCAGCTTCATGGGAGCTGAAACTCACATGTACCCGTTGAATGACAGCAAAGGACTTGTTCTTCCAAGTCCAAACACATTAAGCCCAAGATTAGTTTAGTGTATTTATCTGCAGATATACATCTGAAATCTGGAAGCGTGCCTGCCAAACACAAAGGGGGCCTTGTCAAGAGGAAGGAACATTATCTCCATGGGCAATATTCTCATGGCTTTACATATCCTTCTGCTTCCCACATCCTCCGGTTTCTGCAAACAGCTCAGCTTTGCCCGTTCCAGAGAAATTCCTCTCAGGAGGACTCAGTGTGCTTTTTCGTCTTGCCTGCGAAAATGCAAAGGGCTAAACAGCCGGGCGCCTTTCATTTACAGCCGAAATGAATGCACGACACCAACATTGTAAAGCAAGTTTTCCTAACAGGGATGGCGTTGAACGTTCACGAGTTTGAAAATCTGCATTCTGAACGGGAGTGTTTTTCATCAGGCCCGTTCCAAGAAGTTCTGATGCAGAAAGGTCTCCTCCTACAGAGAAAAGCTGCCACCAAAGGAGGCTGAAAGACGCCCATCTCCACTGGAGGGAGAAAAATGGATTCCACCGAGGGATGCCAGCTCTGGGTTGGGAAATACCTGGAGATTTTGGTAGCCGATCCTGGGGACGGCAGCGTTTGAGGAGGGGAGAGACCTCAGCGGGGTAGAATGCCATAGAGTCCACCTTCCAAAGCAGCCATTTTCTCCAGGAGAACCAATCTCTTTTACCGGAAAAACCACTTGTAATTCTGGGAGATCTCCAGTCAGAGAACCAGTTTGGTGTAGCGGTTAGGAGAATGGACTCTAATCTGGGAGAACCAGGTTTGATTCCCCACTCCTCCACATGGAGCTGCTGGTGTGACCTTGGGACAGTTACAAGTTCTTTCGGAGCTGTGCTCTCACAAGCACGAAAGAGCTCTCAGCCCCACCTACCTCACTGGGTGTCCGTTGTGGGGATGGGAGGGGAGGGGAGGGGAAAGGGATTGTAAGCCGCTCTGAAACTCCTTTGGGTAGTGAGGGGTGGGGTGTAAATCCAACATCATCATACTCTTCTTCTTTTCCTCCTCTTCCTCCTCCTCCTCCTCTTGGAGAGTGGCAGCTCTAATCCCACCCAAAGATGCTTTTCTTTAACACATCATCTGGATGGGGTTGCACTACCTCTAAAGAAGCAGGTTCATAACTTGGGGGCGCAGCCGGACATGGGCCTCCTGTTGGACAGATCTGCTTAGCCTGGGCCATCCAGGTCAGGGCTGGCTAGCTTTTAATGGGGTATAAACTGCTAATCAAAAGTGCCGTGGTGGCTCAGAGGCAGGGCCGGATTTAGACTTGCTGAGGCCCTAAGCTATACAAAACCCAGAGGCTCCCTACTGTTTTAAATTACATCAGCTGGTCTCAGAAAAATTTAAAATATATATGCCTTTTTAATATTTGAAATCATTTTTTATATTGTGTTTTTATTTGAGGCCCCAGCAGATTGCGAGGCCCTAAGCTGTAGCTTATTTAGCTTATGCGTAAATCCGGCATTTCTGCTGTTGGGTGTGGCCTATTATGCTAATGAGTTCCTGCTGGGCTTTTTCTACAAAAAGAGCCCTGAACTAGCTTATTGTCTCAGGGAAGGTTCTCTGTGCTTCCCCTGAGTGAGGCCTGAAATTTGCAAAATTACACTCGACTCCATATTTTCTGCATTTCAAGGCCCTTGGCCCCGTGGCTTCCTTCACTCCACCAAACCCCTTACATAAAATGGCTTCATAGCTAAGATGCCCTTCACCCTTCTGAAGGAGTGGGCTGTAGGCCACCAGACCTTTTTTGGTGCGTGTCAAGTCACAGCTGACTTCTGGCAACCCCCAAGGGTTTTCGCTGCAAGAGACAAACAGAGGTGGTTTGCCCTTGCCTGCCTCTGCATCGCGACCCTGGACTTCCTTGATGGTCTCCCATCCAAAGGCTAACCAGGGCCGACGCTGCTTCGCTTCCAAGATCTGATGAGATCAGGCTATCCTGGGCTACCCAGGTCAGGGCTACCAAGCCTAATCCTGGAACATAATTTTGTTAGGTCCTTTCCGCACTTGGATCTCATCCCTGGTTTTATCAGAGTTCAACTCGTGACACAATACCTTGCATTCATCCCTGGTTATAGCAGCATCCGTTTATCCCGGGACGAGTGTGGGCAAAACTGGGGTGGCCTCCATGTAATGTGGAAACAAAAAAAATACCCCAGGATAATTACAGGGCTAAACTTGTGTGTAGTGTAGGATGTAAAAATACCCCGAGATAATTACAGGGGTGAACTCACGTGTAGTGTAAAATGTAAGTTCGGGGACAGGGTTGAACCAGGTCTATTGTTTGTTTATTATTTATTTATTTGCATTTTTACCCCGCCCTCCCCGCGAACGGGCTCGCATAAGCCCATACATCTCTCCCTTATTATAAAAGAGTAGTGGGTGCCAGAATTCTAAAATTGGCCCCTTTAGTGTTAGGCTGAAAAAACTGCCACTCGGAAGACACTGGCTGGGTTCATTGGCTGCTTTGTGCAGTCCCGGTCAGCGTTCCAAGGTCATTTACATATGGAAGCTGATTGGACTACACTCCATTCCACACCTCAAACTCACCCCCCCCCAAGGCAGTTGGAATTTTCAGTTGGGAGAGGAGAATGATGTCAGCTGCTCCCTAGGCAGAGGCTGTGTGTGTGTGTGTGGGGGGGGGGGTTGTAAAGACAGACAGGCAGATAAACGTTGGCTGATGGTTGCCAACTCCAGGTTCGAACTCCAGGACATAGGGTTGCCAACTCCAGGTTGGAAACTTCCAGGATATTTTAGGGATGAAGCCTGCTGAGGGTGGGATCTGAGGAGGAGGAGGAAGAGGGGGACCTCAGACAGATACAATGCCATGCTGCCCACACTCCAGACAAGCTGTTGCCAGTCTCCAGGTGACAGCTGGAGAGATCTTAAAGCTTTGGTGCTACTACAAAGTTCCCCAGGAGCCCAAAACAGAGTAGTGTTTTGGAAAATCTTGAGGAACTGTTTGGTGCATTTACGATGGGGCTCCTGGGGAACTATTGTTGCCAATCTTGGCCCAGCAGCCATCAAACCATTCTCTTCAACCCCCTGCTGTGCAGCTGACTTTCCCCTAGGGTTGCCAATCTCCAGGTGGGACCTGGAGATCTCCCACTGCTACAATTGATCTCCAGATGACAGAGATCAGTTCCCC
>NW_015175380.1:92054-144370 GCF_001447785.1 Gekko japonicus | reverse complement strand
CCTGCCCAATGCTGCCCTCTACAGAATCCACCCCCCAAACCTCCAGGTATTTCCCTCCTTAGAGCTGGCAACCCTACATTCCCCTCAGTGCCTGTTGGTAGGCAACTAAGCTTGGTCCTGTCACCTACTTTGGCCTTTGGGAGAAAACACATTGGGGCCAGTCCTGATAGGGTTGCCAACTCCAGATGGGAAATTCCTGGAGATTTGAGGGATGGAGCCTGAAGAGGGTGAGGTTTGAGGAGGGGTGGGACCTCAGACAGGTACACTGCCATAGACTCCACCCTCCAAACCAGTCAGTCTCACATAGGGAACCATTGTTGCCAATCTCCAGGTGAGGGCTGGAGAGCACTCAGTATTACAACTGCTCTGCAGAAGGGAGGGCAGAAGTCAGCTGAAGTCAAAGGGGCAGATAATGGTAGGTTGGTGGCTAGCTGGGAAGGAGATGGGGTTGCCAACTACATGCTGACAAATTCCTGGGGATTTGAGGGGTGGAGCCTGGAGAGGGTGGGGTTTGCAGAGGGGTGGGACCTCAGACAGGTAGAATGCCATAGACTACACCCTCCAAACCAGCCACTTTGTCCTGGGTAACAATTGCTGCCAATCTCCAGGTGAGGGCTACAGATCACTCACAATTACAACTGCTCTTCAGGTAGCAGAGATCAGTTCCTCTGGAGAAAACAGTGGACTCTGTCATTATACCCTGCTGAGGTCACCACAGCAAATTGACACTGTTTGCCTAAAGCCAGAGCACTGCCCCAGAGCCTCTTTCTAGATCTCGTTGTATTGCTTTCACAACGGGCTTTACTGCTAGTAAAACAATATAAAACAGTAAAAACCATTAAATCACAACAAACAGATAAAGTGCTCCATACAGACAAGATGGTCTCTGAGGATGGTAACAATCATTTCCTTCGGTGAAATTGTCCTGTCGATGGTCCAAGCCAGTCCAGCGGCATCAGTGCCATGCAAATTTATGGCCGTTCTTCCGGGGACCACTCCCAACCCCGTTGTTTCAGTGGTGGTAGTAGTAGAAGTGGCGGTCCCTATATAAAAGCCTGGCAGAAGAGCTCTGTCTTGCAGGCCCTGCGGAACTGCATAAGGTCCCGCAGGAATCACCCTTAGTCTTTAGGGTGCCCCAAGACTCCCGCTTCTCTTCTGCACTGGTTATCCTTTCTTCTACTACCTTTTAGACATCATCTCTTCTGTGCTGAAAATTAGCTCTGTTGGTACAGAAACCTAGGGTTGTTTTTTTTGTTCCCCCCCATTATGTTGTACAATAGAGCGCCATGTACATTTATGGTAATAATCACAATTTTTAAGAACAAGAATAGCAGCACAGATTATGCAATGGATTTTTTTAAAGAGGGAAAATCAGTGTAATGAAAAGGGAAAGTCACCCACTTACCTCTGCGAATGTAACATCCCATCATCTCTTATAAAAAGGAATATGGTACGCTATTATTTTCTTAATGGGAGCTTTCTTTCCAGAGGCTGGGATTACTTTTCTCTTTTTTTAAAAAAAAAGCAAAGAAAAGAAAAAAAGAAAGCGCTCAGGAAGGGTAAGCTGCAGAGAAATTTTACCACAGCATTGTCACCACTTTTTCATGAAGGTTTGCACACACACACACAGACACACAAAAACGCTCTTGGCCTTATGGATCTATAATATGCAAGCGTGCGGCATCATTAATATGCATTTGCTGCAGATACCTTCTCTAATGGGGGGACGGCGCAGGAATGCAAATGAAAGGCAAGACGTCGGAGTCAGCAAAATCTTAATGGGCCTTTGTAGGTGCCAGCCCTTATTCAAAGATGGTTTTGCCCCCTTTTTAAAATCCTCCAAGGCATCCTTTTTGCTCGATTCTCACTCATTTTATTGGCTGCAATCCTGTTTGGAAAGTATAAAAAGCCCTGAACTGGAAGCAATGTTTAATTTCTGCTTTTGGCGGGAGAAGTTTGAGCAAGAAAGACAGGACAGGAGAAAGCGTTTTTCAAATTTTTGCACGGGGGAATGCAAGGATTCCCTTCCAGTTTGGAATCACTTGTCTGCTCCCTCCCTCCCTCCCTCCCTCCCTCTCCCCCCCCTCTCTCTCACACACACAACCAAAACAAGGACCTAGTATTTTTGGCCACTGTGTGACAGAGTGTTGGACTGGATCAGCCATTGGCCTGCTCCAACATTGGCTTCTCTTATGTTCTTATGTTAAGGATCCATCATAGTCCAGCATCCTGTTTCCCATACTGAACAATCAGATGGCCTGTAAGCAAGGAGCACTGACTCCAAAGACACGTCCTATCATTGGTCTCCAGCAACTGGTTTTCAAAGGTACCCTGCTTCTAAACATGGAGGTTCCATCATAACTAATAGCCAATTTCATAGACATAGCATAATTGGACAGAGTTTGTACATGTGGATCTGGTCAGCTTGAGTCCTTAGGACATATTTTTATTAGAGTGTGAAATCTAGTCTGATCTCAGAGAAAGGTATTTGTCCTTCCTCTTAATAGGTTTTTTGATTTTATCATCTCAAAAAACTGTCCAGTTTTTCCTTGTAGGTGAGGATTAGGACACTACCTTGGCAGTTATTAAATAGAAGAAGAAGAAGAAGAGAAGAGATTGGATTTATACCCCACCCTTCACTACCCAAAGGAGTCTCAGAGCAGCTTACAAACTCGTTTCCCTTCCCCTCCCCACAACAGACACCCTGTGAGGTAGGTGGGGCTGAGAGAGCTTTGACAGAAACTGCTCTTTTTCAAGAACAGCTCTGACAGAACCATGGCTTGCCCAAGGCCATCTAGCAGGTGCAAGTGGAGGAGTGGGGAATCAAACCCGGTTCTCCCAGATTAGAGTCTGCGCTCTTAACCACTACACCAAACTGGTGTACTGCACCAAACACACCAAAATATTTAGCCATTGCGATTTCCTGTAAGAGGGTTGGATCTCGATCTGTTCAAGACCTTTGAGTCAGAAGAACAATAAGATGAGAAGAATCGCCCTTCATGGACCTACCCTTTCTAAATGTGTCTAATCCATTTTAGAAGGCACCTATACTAGAGGATTTCACTCCATCCTGTAAGTCTGGAAATATTTGGAAACCCAGGTATGATGATGGTTGCTGTGTCTCAAAGAAGATTTTGCAGAGCTGGGAAAACTACAGAAGAAGGAAACTGAAATGATAAAGGGGTTGGAGCACCGTTCCTAAGAGGAAAGTATAAAAAGTCTGGGACTTTTCTGGTTAGGAAAAAAAAGTCTAAGAGTGGTGGTGGTGGGGAGACCATAGAGGTTTATGTTTATAAAATTGTTCATGGAGTGGAGAAAATAGATAGAAAAAACTTTTCCTCCCTCTCTTCTAAAGGTAGAATTCAGGAGCGAAGAAGAAGAAGAATAAGAAGAAGAAGAAGAAGAAGAGGAGGAGGAGGAGGAGGAGGAGGAGGAGGAGGAGGAGATGGGATTTATACCCCACCCTTCTCTCAGAGTGGCTTACAAACTCCTTTTCCCTTCCCACAACAGACATCCTGTGAGGTAGGTGGGGCTGAGAGCGCTCTTTCGAGAACTGCTCGTGAGAGAACAGCTCTGACGGAACTATGGGTTACCCAAGGTCATCCAGCAGCTGCAAGTGGAAGAGTGGGGAATCAGACCCGGTTCTCCCAGATTAGAGTCCACACATTTAACTACTACACCAAACTGGCTCTCAATTAACTCAATTAAGTTGATGGGCAACAGTTTCAGGACAGACAAAAGGAAATACTTATTTAGTCAATGAGTAACTGTATTGTGGATGTCCTCACAACAACCCTGTGAGGTGGACAAGCTGGGTTCCAGGTTTCTAGGGGCCCTGGGAAGAGGCCCTTCTGCCCTCTTCTAACCTCCACCACCCCCACACACATTCTATTCCCCTTCCCTCCACCCACATGCCTGCCATCTGCTTGCGTGTCCTTACCCTGTCTGATTGTGCGCTCTCCCATTACCCACACTCACCACTGCCTACAGCACTTGTCCTAGTGGCACTAAGCAATGCATGTAGCTGGGAGCATGGTGAAGCACTAGCAAATTTTTTTTGGGGGGGGGCTGCCAGAAGCCCTAGGAACTGTCCCCCCTCCTCAGGGTATGAGGTGGAGAGTATACAATTGGCCCAAGGTAAAAAGCGTGCAGCATCATTACAAAACCACGCAACAGCATGTCCGTCATCTTCATCCGGCACTTCTGAATTTAGACCCGTTGATTGTTTTGTAAACTGCAAAGTCAATGAACAAGAGCAGATTCCATGTGTTTGCTTAAAAGAGAAAAAAAACCGTCAGATGTTTGAGAGCCGCAAGACATGAACAAATGTTGCACACACGTTTTTATTGAGATATATGCAATTTTGCTTTTTACTAACATGAAATGGGAGCTGCGGTGGCTCAAGTGGTTAAGGCGCTGAACTGCAGGCTGTGGAAGGTCGGTAGTTCAGCAGTTCGAGACCCGAGTGTGCCGCATGATAGAGTGAGCTCCCGTCTCTAGTTTCAGCTCCTGCCAACCTAGCAGTTCAAAAGCAAGAAATTGCAAGTAGATAAATAGGTACCGCTTCGGTGGGAAGGTCACAGCCTTGGTGTTTAGTCATGCCGGCCACATGACCATGGAAACGTCTTCGGACAGCACTGGCTCTTCAGCTTTGAAACGGAGATGAGCACCACAACCCTAGAGTCGGATTCGACTGGCTTTCGAGCAAGGGAACCTTTACCTTTTTTAGCACCTTAAAGACTTACAAAATTTGAGGCAGGGTACGAGCTTTTGTGAGTCACTGCTCACTTCTTCAGCCTGATTGTTGCAAGGGTCTAGCTGAGAGGAACAAATCTTGCCTGTTTGGCTGCCAGTTTGTTTCAGAGGGCCGGAAGTGCTGGTTATGACCTGTAAGGAGCTTTCAGGGCCCATACATCTGGAGGACTCTTATGCCCCCATGTGTCCCCTTGAACCAACTATGATCTTTAGGCTGCCACCTGCAGGCTGTTGCCCCACCTCAGGTGGCCCACCTGGCATCAACCAGTCTTTTCCTATTGCAGCCCCTGCTCTATGGAATGCATTAAGAGCCAGCCTGGTGTAGTGGTTAAGAGTGGCAGGCTCTAATCTGGAGAACCGTGTTTGATTCCCCTCTCCTCCACACAAAGCCAACTGGGTGACCTTAGGCCAGTCACAAATCTCTCAGAATTCTCTCAGCCAGTGTTCCCTCTGCGCTGAGCTAGTATGAGCTAGCTCACAGTTTTTTTTTAGCCTCCAGCTCTCACATTTTTGTCTTCGCTCAGGAGGGATGGCTCCAGAGCAAACTAATTTATGCAGTCGCCAAACTGCTCGCTCACAGCTTTAATGCCAGTGGCTCACAAAGTAGAATTTCTGCTCACAAGGCCCCACAGCTTACAGGGAGCATTGCTCTCAGCCCCACCTGCCTCACCGGATGTCTGTTGTTGGGAGAGGAAGGGAAGCCAGTTAGATTGTAAGCCAGTCTGAGACCCCTCCTCCTCCTCTTGCCCTGAGCAGGTGAGGAAGGATGGAATCAGAGATTTTCCGGAGAAACTGCAAGGCTTCTTTGTGTCCTGGGTCTTTTGATGGGATATGATCACTGGCCATCTTGAAGGGAGGGGATTTGGGTGTTCTATCTGGTTTACATCTGTAATGTTTTGATTGTTACTTTGTAAGCCACCTTGAGCAAAAAGGAAAAGGGGTATAAATGTTTTGATTAATCAATAAAATAGACATGGTCTTTGAACAGAGGGCACGCTTGTGCTGATAAGGAGGAGACAACTGTGGAGGTTCCACACAGTCTGACTCAACCAGTAGCCTAAACTAGGCTGACAGGTGGAAATGGTAGTCGTAGACTCCAACTTCAGAGGCCCACCTGAGATGTCAACCAAATCCCCTTGAAGGCTAATCCCACCCATTTCTAAGGCTGGAGACACCTAAGGTAAGTTGCTAGAGACACTGGAAGGTTGCCAAAAGACCACCACCAACTGCTGCAGGAGCACTAGGCTTTAAGTCCAAGAGTTCCAGTGCAAGCAGGGGTCCTTGGAGCTAATATAACATTGCCTATTTTGGGAATAACTTCAAAGCCTCTGTCAGACCCTAAGACAGGAGCCTGCAACCTTTTTTTATTTATTTAAAATTTTTATTCAAATTGACAACCATCAAGTAGAAATTATGTCTGATACAACAAATAATGAAGTCAGCTATTGTAAAGTACAATATTTTCAGGTGTAAAATAAATACAATCAAACTAGTATAATAAAAATGTATAACTATTCAGAACAACTATAATTTCCTATTAGCAACAGTATAAAGTTCTATGAAATGACTACCTATAAGTGTAATGCGAGCTCGTTAAGGTAAGTAATGAAAAACATTGTTTATGCTTTAGTTTAATTGTTGCAGGAACATCACATCCATTTCTGCAGGGATTGCCAGGAAACCTGCAACCTTTTTGAGCCTGAGGGCACCTCTGGAATTCTAATACAGTGTGGTGGGAGCAGCCACAAAATATCTGCCCAAAATGGCTACCATTGGAGGTGGAGCCAGCCACAAAATGGCTTCCACCACTTACATCCAGTCACACAATGAAGATCCTTTTGTTGTGGTGACAGCTGCTGCTAAAGTAAAGGCCAAGTCTCCAATGGCCGATCTGAAGCTTGGCTGGGCAAAAGCCCCACCTGACCTATCCCACTGTCTAAAAATACTTGGTGGGCGCCAGGAAAGGTGTCGGCAGGATCCATGGTGCCCGTGGGCACCATGTTGGAGGTCCCTGCCCTTAAATCTGGCTGTGACCACAGTCTGCCTCTGACCATCATTGGAGACCGTTGGCAGCTTTGGAGCTGTCCATGGTCCTGAATCCCAAATCTTGTTCCCTGCTCCTCTCGACTTTTGATGCCATATGGTAGGTCTGGCCCCTTGAAAGCTTTGTTGTGGCCCCCAGAAGTCAGGTCACAACCCCTCTTTCCTACACCACCACCACCACCAGTACAGCCAGGAACTGTACAGCTCCCAAAGATTAAGAACATAAGAACATAAGAACATAAGAGATGCCAATGTTGGATCAGGCCAAAGGCCCATCCAGTCCAACACTCTGTGTCACACAGTGGCCAGAAATACCAGGTGCCATCAGGAGGTCCACCAGTGGGGCCAGGACATTAGAAGCCCTCCCACTGTTGACCGCCCCCCCAAGCACCAAGATGACAGAGCATCACTTGCCCCAGAGCCCCTATCTATACCTTGTGGCTCATAGCCACTGATGGACCTCTGCTCCATATGCTTATCTAATTCCCTCTTGAAGCCGTCCATGCTTGTCGCCGCCACCACTTCCTGTGGCAGTGAATTCCGTGGGTCAATCACTCTTTGGGTGAAGAAGATTGGCTGCACCCACAGAGTCTCGCCAAAGCCACATCCCTGGCAAAATGTATCTCTGCAGCTATGAAGGCCAGATTAAAACAACAACAGAAACACTGAAGTTTTGAAGATATCGAACTCCGCGTCTGACTTGATGCATGTGTGGGGGTGGGGGTTACATGCTGCCAAGTTGCATCTGACTTGTGGCAACCCTGTGCATTGATGTCCTCCAAAACATCTTCTCGTTAACAGCCTCACTAAGGGCTTAAAACTGAGGGGCCCCATGGCTTCCTTTACTGAGTCTTCATTTTCTTCCTGATAACTTTGCCTTTTCCTAGTATTATTGTCTTTCCCAGTGACTCTTGTCTTCTCATCATGTCACCAAAGTACAACAGCCTCGGTTTAGTCATTTTAGCTTCTAGGGAGAGTTCAGGCTTGATTTGGTCTGGAAGCCACTGATTCGTCTTCATAAAACTCTCCTCCAACACCACATTTCAAATCAATCAACTTTCTTCCTGTCAACTTTCTTCCCTGTCCACATATAGATACACCGAATAAATGCCATGCTTTGTAAAATTTGCCATTCCATAGTAACTATTCATCTTTGTCATTTCCTGTAGATGATCTCCTTTGGCCTTTGCCCAGATCCCTCAGGAATTCTGCATGAATATTATTTTATTTCTCAATGCCAAGAAAAACAACCCATATCAATTCTCTCTCACTCTCTGTCTGTCTCACACGCAGACATTTTGTTGGAAATATGTGTGTGGCAAGGTCTCAATTCAGTAATTATAGGGTTAATGTGTTTACCTTGTGGGCTATCATTTAGACTGACCTGGAGGGGAACCTGGCAGAAAGCCAATGTGGAGAAAGCATGGGAAACTGGAGCCTTTTTACTAGCAACTGTTGGTTAATACATTCAGGTGATTTCCTTCTAGGGGTCAAGAAGAAAGAGGATTCTCCACTTACCAACTGGTCTGTCTGTTGTTGCAAGCATGTAGTCTTAAGTGTTTGTTGTTTTGTAGATTTCCCATGCACCCTTCCCTTTAGAAATAAAGATTTTTACATGGAAGGAAAAGGCCTCCTCTCCAGTAAACAAAGATCCATTGCAAGTAGGGCTGCCAAGCCGTGGCGGGGGATCCGTGCGTCTTCACAGGATCCCTGCCGCGGGGGAACAGTGATACACGTTGCACCACCGTCACTAGGATGTGACGCTATGCGTTGCTCTGGCAATGGGACTCCAAACAGCCCCGTTGCCAGAGCGACACGTAGCGTCACATCCTGGCGACGACGGTGTAACGCGTATCGCTGTCCCCCGGCGGCAGGGATCCTGTGAAGACGCACGGATCCCCCGCCGCGGCTTGGCAGCCCTAATTGCAAGCTCTGAGTATTTAACTTTTTTCACCAATTTTTCCAACACTTTTGTCCCACCTTTTCTTCAGGGAGCTCAGGGCAGAGTGTGTGATTCTCCTGTCTTCCATTTCAGCCTCACAACAACCCTGTAGGCTCAGCAGAAAGGGAGCACCTGGCCCAAGATTATCCAGTGGCCTTAAAGGCAAGTGGGGGACTTGAACTCAGGCCTCACGAACTGAACATTCTAACTGCTACACCACGGTGGTATCACAACAAGTTACACAACAAAAAATATAGGTCAAAGATCAACACATTCAGATTTGGTTGAGGGCAGTGACGGTTTACATCTTGGCTGGCACCCTCCCCCCTGTTCTCCTTCTCCTCAGACTGGCTGACTTCCTCCCCCCCTCCCGCAAGGTGACCATAGGCCAGAAATGGGAGAAAACTGTAATTTTCGCCACTTGATTTTTTGAATTAATGTACTAATGCCAATAAGGGGCTGCGGTGGCTCAGAGGTTAAGATGCTGAGCTGCAGACCGGAAGGTCTGTAGATCAGCAGTTCAAGACCCAAGTGCCCTGTGACGGAGTGAGCTCCCGTCTCTGGCCCCAGCTCCTGCCAACCTAGCAGTTCGAAAGTAAGACATCGTAAGTAGATAAATAGGTACTGCTTTGGTGGGAAGGTAACAGCATTCCGTGCACCTCGGCATTTTGTCATGCTGGCTACATGATAATGGAAACATATTTGGATAGAGCTGGCTCTTCAGCTTGGAAACAGAGATGAGCAGTGCCTCTTAGAGTCGGATTTGACTGGCTTTCTGGCAAGGGAAATCTTTACTTACTAATGCCAATAGTGTTTGTATTTATTTTATAGTTTTAATGTTTTTACTATGTTGTATATAGCCCAGAGTCCTAAAATAGTAGGGATTGGGCGATTCATAAATTTAGTAGTAGTAGTAGTAGTAGAAGAAGAAGAAGAAGTAGAGGAGGAGGAGGAGGAGGAGGAAGAAGAAGAAGAAGAAGAAGAAGAAGAAGAAGAAGAAGAAGAAGAAACAGGCTCTTCCTCTAGCACCCTAAACAAAATCTAACGTGACCTTCCACCTCCTCCTCTAGTCCAGTCATAAGAATTTAAGAAGAGCCCTGCTGGAGCAGACCAGTGGTCCATCTAGCCCAACATCCCAGCTCACAGAGTGGCCAACCAGCTCCTCTGGATGTCCAGTGACAAGGCATAGAGGGTGAGGCCTTCATAAGAACATAAGAAGAAACTTGCTGGATCAAACCAATGGTCCATCTAGAAGAAGAAGAGGAGGAGGAGGAGATTGGATTTATACCCCACCCTTCACTCAGAGTGAAGCATCCTGTCTCACACAGCAGCCAACCAGTTCCTCTGGATGTACAACAAGAAGGCATAGAGGCCGAGGCCTTCATAAGAACATAAGAAGAACCCTGCTGGATCAAACCAATGGTCCATCTAGAAGAAGATGAGGAGGAGGAGGAGATTGGATTTATACCCCACCCTTCACTCAGAGTGAAGCATCTTGTCTCACACAGCAGCCAACCAGTTCCTCTGGATGTCCAACAACAAGGCATAGAGGCCAAGGCCTTCATAAGAACATAAGAAGAACCTTGCTGGATCAAACCAATGGTCCATCTAGAAGAAGAAGAGGAGGAGGAGGAGGAGGAGGAGATTAGATTTATACCCCGCCCTTCACTCAGAGTGAAGCATCCTGTCTCACACAGCAGCCAACCAGTTCCTCTGGAGGTCCAGCAACAAGGCATAGAGGCCAAGGCCTTCCCCTGATGTTGCCTCCTAACACTGGTATTCAGAGATTTGGTGCCTCTGAATGTGGATGTTCCCCTCAGTCACCATGGCTAGCAGCCACTGATAGATCCGTCCTCCATGAATCGATCCAATCTACGCCTGCCGTCCAGTCAAACTGAATGGATCCCCAGCCACATTGCTTTCACCTTGGGATTCTGGGGCCATCTCTCGGAGCAAATCAGTGGAATGCAGACTGAACCCCCTACATTCCAGTTTGGGTCTTAAAGAGGATGACTGTGAGCAATCCCTGCCTGAGGTCTCTGCCGGCCACCGCCAGCACAGGACAATAGGCACCAACGGTCAGACTGAGGATCAGGGTGTTCTGTGCCTTTACACTCTGGGACTGAGATTACTTGCTACGGACAACTCCTTTGTGTGTTTTATTTGAAGTTTTGCTTCTGGGCTGCTTTGTGGGTCTATAAAGTCCCCGACCTCCCCCCCCCCGTGTTATTTTCCTCCTTTTTATATTTCCCCACAGTGAGCTCGGTGGAGAGCGATAGGAAGTGCTTAACCTTTCCAGAGCCTGCATTTAGAGGAATCCGGCCACCGTGAAGGGCTTTCTTCCCTCCCCCCATCTCCTATCTGGGTGATGCATCTGATTGCAAGGAGATGACTAACATGGATTTCTGTCACAGCAACCTAAAGCTACTTAGGACAGTTCCACTCCCGGCAACCGATAATCAGGAATGCGTGTCGGCTTTGCCTGAGCAGAAGTCATGAGGGAGCTAAAGCCTGCTGGTATTTAGCAGGGAGAAGACGCAAGGGATCCTTCGGTTCGGCAGTGATTCAGCATGAGCTCAGCGGGCGGTAATGGGCCATTAAAGCAAAGCACCGTCAGTCGGCTCTTGTTTTGATAAGTCACTCCAGAGGCGAGGAGGAGAGTGAACGTCTCGAGATATGACACTCGCCCGGGTTTACTGTTAGCATTGCCCTGCAACCGAGTGACTCACGGCTTTGTTCCAAAACAAACTTGCGTCACGAGCTAGGCCAAAAGGTATTGCTTGTTTGTAGGATCAGGCCCATCAGAGGGGGACTAGGTAGGGTTGGGAAATAAATGGAATGGGGGGAGGAGCAAGGCGAGGAGACCAGATTGGTTGCTAAGGATGGGGTAGGGTTAGGGTCATAGAGTTGGAAGGGACCTCTGGGGTCGTCTAGTCCAACCCCCTGCACCATGCAGGAAATTCACAAATACGTCCCCCCCCCAGTGATCCTTGCTCCATGCCCAGAAGATAACAAAACCCCCCGCCCCAGGATCCCTGGCCAAACTGGCCTGGAGCACAATTGCTTCCTGATCCCAAGAGTCAAGTCAACAGCCTTGTGAGGAATCTACCAAGGTCAGTATGGTCTACGCTGACTTGGGCTGAGCTCAGACTGGCAGTTTGGCCCAATAGAGGCACGTGCCAGAAACGTTTCACAAACGGATTAAAGGGGCGGTTCACACAGGCATATCTGTCAGGCATTCCCCAGCTGTACCCAGCCCATCTTGTACTGCTTCCCTCCTGAGTTTAAAAAGTACCTGGTTAGGGTTCTGATTGGGTCATAAACGTTTCTGGTGCAAACTTGGCCTCTCTCTGGCAGACCCTTCCCTGGTCCACTCCAGAAACAAGAAGGTGGGATTGCCGAAGTAGTCGTTTTGCTTCATCCCTCGGCTTAATAGCCCAGGCTGGCTCTATCTCATCAGAACTCAGAAGCGATGTATGGTTGGCCCTGTTTAGTACTTGTATGGGAGTCCTCAGAGGAAGTCTGTGGTTGCTGTGTGGAGACAGTCCATGGTGAACCACCTCTGTTCAACTCTTGCCTTGAAAACCTCATGGAGTCAGCCGTAAGCAATGCTCCCTCTAAGCCAGTGGTGGCGAAGCTATGGCACGGGTGCCAGAGGTGGCACTCAGAGCCCTCTCTGTGGGCACGTGTGCCATCGCCCCAGCCAGGCCCAGACCATCATTAAAGTGTTGAATTCTCTGCCAAATAATTTTAAGTAAATGAAAGCATTTGGGATTGCTTTCCTTACTTTGCTTGGATCATCTTAAATTAATGTATGAGTTGTTTTTTCTAAAGTAAAACCTCAGTATTCAGGTTAAATTGCCATGTTGGCACTTTGCGATAAATAAGTGGGTTTTGAGTTTGGGCACTCGGTCTCTAAAAGGTTCGCCATCACTGCTCTAAGCTGTAGGGTCTTGTGAGCAAAAATTGTACTTTGTGAGCGACTGGCATTAAAGTTGTGAGTGAGCAATTTGGCTCCTGCATAAATTAGTTTGCTCTGGAGCCATCCTTCCTGAGTTAGGACAAAAATCTGTGAGCTGGAGGCTAAAAAACTGTGAGCTAACTCACACTCACTCAGTTTAGAGGGAACACTGGCCATAAGTCAGCTGTGACTTGATGGTACTCGCCACCACCAGTGTTGTATCAGAACTAAAACTTGCAGTGGCAAAGAGAATCCAAGGGCAACCATCTCCTCATATGCTGCAGTTGGCTGGATTTGATCTGCCCCTCCCCCATAGCAACACAGTTAACACTGCAGGTACCTGGTTGGTAGAGTGGCACATGTCCAAAAGGTGATTCCTGTCTTTTAAATAGAGGTTTAATGGGATGTTATCTACCCAGTGATGTTTATCTCCAGGCCATGAAAATCTTCACCAGCTCAGTTTGGTGTAGTGGTTAGGAGCGAGGACTCTGATCTGGGAGAACTGGGTTTGATTCCCCACTCTGCCACCTGCAGCTGCTGGTGTGACCTTGGGTCACTCACAAGTTCTCTCAGAGCTGTTCTCCCAAGGGCAGTTCTCGAGAGATCTTGCTCAGCCCCACCTACCTCACAGGGTGTCTGTTGGGGGGGGAGGGGAAGGGAAAGGGATTCTAAGCTGCTCTGAGACTCCTTTGTATGGTGAAGGGTGGTATAAATCCAACTTCTTCTCTTCTCATTTATACACATTGAGCCTCAAGAAGAAGAAGAAGAGGAGGAGGAGATTGGATTTATACCCCGCCCTTCACTACCCAAAGGAGTCTCAGAGCGGCTTACAAACTCCTTTCCCTTCCCCCTTCCCACAACAGACACCCTGTGAGGTAGGCAGGGCTGAGAGAGCTCTTTCCAGAACTGCCCTTTCAAGGACAGCTCTGACAGAACTGTGACTTGCCCAAGGTCACACCAGCAGCTGCAAGTGGAGGAGTGAGGAATCAAACCCAGCTCTCCCAGATTAGAATCCACACACTTAACCACTACACCAAACTGGCTTTCTACTAAAGGGACAGGGCCTACGCAGAGGCAGGCAATGGCAAACCAGCTCTGTTTTGTCTCTTGCCTCGATGACACTCTCCACCACCATAAACCCTAAGAATATAAAAGGGACACGACATTTTTCGTTCTTCAGGCAGTTGGCGACTCTACTTGTGTTCCCCTTAAACAGACATTGCTCCAAACTTTACACGTCCATCGGGCCTTCCTTGCACAAAGATTCTTTCTAGAGGATTCTTCAAGGCTATTCAAATTTCCTTCCCCACCTAGTACATCTCTAAATATAGCAGGCACTTAATGGAGGTCATTAGGAGTAAATAAAAGGGAACAAAAGCATTCAGAAGCTGCCCTCCCTGTCCTGGGTCATGCCTTGGATGCCATGCTTAGGTGTTTAAGGAGCCAGCTTGGTGTAGTGGTTAAGAGAGTGGCAGACTCTGAGCTGGAGAACGGGGTTTGATTCCCC
This sequence comes from Gekko japonicus, assembly GCF_001447785.1. Taxonomy (NCBI): domain Eukaryota; kingdom Metazoa; phylum Chordata; class Lepidosauria; order Squamata; family Gekkonidae; genus Gekko; species Gekko japonicus. Next base: position 130,162 of record NW_015175380.1, on the reverse strand, counting down.
GCTCCTCCACATGAAGCCCGCTGGGTGACCTTAGGTCAGTCATGGTACTCTCAGAGCTGTTCTCTCAAGAGCAGTTCTCTCAGCCCTGGCTACCTGCTGTGGGGAGACAAAGGGAAGGAGATTGTAAGCTGCTCTGAGACTCCTGTGGGTAGTGAAGAGAAGGGTATGGAACCAACTCTTCTACCTCCTCTTCTTGCTGTTCTCGAGGAAGCTGTACTGTCATCATTGGATAATAAAGCTGACGGGCGGCATGTTCAGAATGGACAAAAGGAAATACCCCTTTACACAGGGAGTGATTAAAATGTGGAATTCGCTGACAGAGGATGTTGTGATACAACAGGAATAAACACAGCTTTAAAAGGGGATTAGATAGATTCATGGAGAAGTCTATCAATGGTTGCTAGCCATGGTGGCTGAGGGGAACCTCTACACTCAGAGGGACTAAGCCTCTGAACCAGAGCTAGGAATCAACATCAGGAGAAGGCCTCGGCCTCTCTGCCCTGATGCTGGCCCTCCGGAGAAACTGGCTGGCCTCTTTGTGAGACAGGATGTTGGACTAATTATTGGTCTAACCCAGCAAGGCTCTTATGATAAGGTAGAAGAAGAAGAAGAAGAAGAGATTGCATTTATACCCCGCCCTTCACTACCCAAAGGAGTCCCAGAGCAGCTTACAAACTCCTTTCCCTTCCCCTCCCCACAACAGACACCCTGTGAGGTAGGTGGGACTGAGATAGCTCTTGACAGAAACTGCCCTTGAGAGAAGAAGAGATTGCATTTATACCCCACCCTCCACTACCCAAAGGAGTCCCAGAGCAGCTTACAAACTCCTTTCCCTTCCCCTCCCCACAACAGACACCCTGTGAGGTAGGTGGGGCTGAGAGAGCTCTGACAGAAACTGCTCTTTTTCAAGGACAGCTCTTATCAGAACTAAGGCTTGCCCAAGGTCATCCAGCAGGTGCAAGTGGAGGAGTGGGGAATCAAACCCGGTTCTCCCAGATTAGAGTCCTCGCACTTAACCACTACACCAAACTGACTCACCAAATTGCTACCAGTAATGTCAAGGTAACATTGACATTATTGGTAGCAATTTGGGGAGATGGAATATTGGACCCTGCTCTGTTGATGGAGAGACAGATCGGCCCTGTTGCCAAGAATGCCTTCTTTAATTTATATCTGACAAGGAAAAAGGCTCATTGTGGAAATAAATACAACGGCCTCTAGAAAGAGGCTCTGGGCGGGTGTCCCAGCCTTATTGGCAACAATGTTTCCCTAGAAGGGAATAGTTGGTTTGGAGGGTGGAGTCTATGGCTTTGTACCTGTCCGAGGTCCCACGCCTCCTGAAACCTCACCCTCTCCAGGCTCAATCCCTCACATCTCCAGGAATTTCCCACCTGGAGTTGGCAACCCTATCTCCTTCCCAGCCAGTCGTCAACCTACCTTTATTTCCCCCTCACTCTTCAGCTTTCCACCCCCCACACACCTGCAGCCTCTCCCGTGCTCTGAAGCCCTGACTGCTACGTCACATTGGCTGTCATATGGGGGCCACCTCAGCAGCATATAAGGATATAGAGCCCACCATTTTCTCCAGGGGAACTGATCTCTGCCATCTGGAAAGCAGTTGGAATTCTGAGTCATCTCCAGCCCTCACCTGGAGATTGGACACATTTTACCTCAGGACAGCAAACTGTTTAGAATGTTAGTGGCAAAAGCCAATCAAGTTGCATATGCAAATGACCTCTTTGTTCTGAGGCAAAGGCCAATGAGGCTGCATATGCAAATAACCTCTGTGTTCTGACTGGCTAAGGGGGGGAGAGGAATGTTGGAGGCAGGACTCAGGCAAAGCAGCCAGTGGATAGGGAGACCCTCTGAATGACAGATCAGAGAGCGAACTGATTTTGGAGCGTGTGGAATGTTCTAGAGAAGTGCCACCACCATTTGGCTTTTATTTATATATATCTGATATGTAAATTGGTTTTCTACAACCAACATAGTTCTACTAGGGTTGACGGGCCCTCACCAAAGCAGGGCATCCCCCACTCCAGGGCCTCTCCCCCAGAACCAATCAGCTGGCTTGTGGGGGACTTCCAGGCCTATATCGCTAGCAATGTCGCCATTTCACTTCTGGTGTGCACTGAAGTGACATCATCACATCGCCAGCAATGCAAGGGCATTCTGGCACTTGGGCAAAAACTTTATGGTTAAAAATGACTTCTACCATAGAGTTTTTGCCCCACTGCCAGAGTGTCATTGCATCACCAGTGACACAGGCTTAGGTTGCAGTTACACGCGCCAGTTGAGGCAGAGGGGAAGCGAGGCTATTTCCTTGAGGAATTTGACACGCATTTGCAAAATCACACCTCCCTTTGAAGCTATAGGCACAGCCTGTCAGTGTGTGATCAGATGCAACTGCGGGTGAGTCATATATATATATTTTTGCCATTTGTGTCCCATGCTGTTTTTGCCGTTTGTTTCCCTGAGGGACTGCCTTTCCTCATATGTTCCCCCGCAGGCACTTCGGTCTGGGATGCAACATCTTCTGGCTTTGCCAGGTCCCAAAGAGGCCAGGCTGGCCGCTACCAGGGCCAGGGCTTTCTCGGTGGCGGCTCCTACCTGGTGGAACGAGCTCCCGGAGGAGATCCGGGCCCTGCGGGACCTTGTACAGTTCCGCAGGGCCTGTAAGACGGAGCTCTTCCACCAGGCGTATGAGTAGGGGCCGCCACTATCACCACTACTGTTCCATCTCAACCTGGCCCTGGTGGAGGGAACATCAGTTTCCCGGAGCAGATGTTGCCAAGTAGATAGAGCAGAGGCAATAGAGCACAATGCACCATCTTGGGGAATATCACGTGAACATCAAGAGCACTTTGTTAATAACTTGTTAATAATGTCATTGGATTATAACGATTTTGAATGGTTTCATGTATGTTTTATATGGGCGTATGCCTCCTGTAAGCCGCCCTGAGCCCGCGTAGCGGGGAGGGCGGGGTATAAATTGAATAAAATAAATAAATAAATAGATAAATGCACTTAAGCCAGGAATTGAGGAATCACACCTCCACACTGAGGGCAGGGCCGGCTCACTCACTAGGCGAACTAGGCGGTCGCCTAGAGCAGGACGGTCCTTAAGGGCGCCAAACTGAACCCGGCCCCATACTCTGGGAGTTTCTTGATTATTTGTGTTTTTCATTCTTCCTAAAATGCATTTATTTTTAAAAATTGGTGGGTGCAGGGGGGGGGCGCCAGAAGGGATCCTCGCCTAGGGTGCAAAATAAGCTGGGGCCAGCCCTGACTGAGGGCTCCCTATGGAGTTTGCAATGATGCACATACTGCAAAGGGCGGGGGGACAACGGCACGGGGTTGGGACGGCCTGATCAGAGCATCCGGATGGCATGAGAATGTGCTTGAGCGACCAGGCAGGGGAAAGTCCATCCATGGTCTGTCACAACCCGTTTACTACCAGATTTCCCCCAGTGTCTTTTAACTCCTCTTTTGCGGCGGAGCAGCATGGGTTGCCGACAGCTACAGGACGCTTCCCAGATGTTGCCGTCTGATCACTCCCTTTAAATCCGCCCAGTCTTCACGCCTATGTCGGGTCTACTGGTGCCTATGATCGCAGCCTTAGACTTAGTTTTCCTGCTGGTAAATCTCTCCCCACCCCCTGACGGTTGCCAGGGGATACCTGGCAATCCTAAGCCACACCGTTGCATGTCAATGGAATGTCAAGGCTAGATGGCTGCAAGGCCCATTGACCTTAAAGGTAACAGGGAACTGTGGTCCAGAATGCAGCAGCCCCCCTTTTGACTGAGACTTGGGGCATTCGTTCTAATCTTTAAAGCCTTATACAGTCTGGGGCCTGCAAATTTTAACAAAAAGCTCCCCAATAAGATAGGAACCTGTGTACTAAATGAGTTCGTCAGGAACACCTGAAGCTGCCTTATCCTGAATCAGACCCTCGGTCCATCGCAGTCAGAATTGTCTACTCAGACCGGCAGCTGCTCTCCAGGGTCTCAGGCAGAGCTCTTTCACATCACCTACCGCTAAATCCTTTATTTTATTTAATTCAAATATTTATTAGCCATCTCCCTTCCTTGTAGAGCTCAGAGCGGCTACAGTATTAATAAAATACATAGATTGGATGATATTAAAAATAAAACCAAAATTTGAAATCCTTTAACGGGAGACACCAGAGACGCTCCTTCTGAATTTTACCTTCTGAACTTCCACAGGCCCTCCCTCATTCCAACTTCTCCTCTCCTTCCTCCCGTATAAGAATTTGAGGACCTTGTTGGTCCAGCCCTGGACTTTTTCAGTGGTAGCTCCAGAGCTCTGGAATAGGCTACCAGTACCCTCTCTCTCCTTGCTTTGTAGAATGGACTTATCCAAGAAGGCTTTCAATCCAAATTCATCAGTCAGTCAGGTGGCGTTCAGCTTTGGTGCTTTCCCTGCTTTTAGACTGTGGCTTTTATAGAAGAGGAAGAAGAGGAAGAAGAGGAGGAGGAGGAGCAGGAGGAGGAGGAGCAGGAGGAGATTGGATTTATACCCTGCCCTTCACTACCCAAGGGAGTCTCAGAGCGGCTTACAAAATCTTTCCCTTCCCTTCCCCACAACAGACACCCTGTGAGGTAGGTGGGGCTGAGAGAGCTCTGACAGAAACTGCTCTTTTTCAAGAACAGCTGTGCCAGCTATGGCTTGCCCAAGGTCATCCAGCATGTGCAAGTGGAGGAGTGGTGAATCAAACCCGATTCTCCCAGATTAGAGTCTGCGCACTCAACCACTACACCAAACTATAACTGAGATGTTATAGTTCAGGAATGCAGATATTTTGGGTTTGTTGTTATTGGCTTAAATGTAAAAAAAAGAAATATAATTTGCCTTGGAAGCCCAGAAGCTTTTTGCAGTATCCTCAATGTTCTACGTTTCCCAATTAAGGGGAAAATGCTGTTCAAATAAATTACAAAGATGATCCGACTTCAATGGTGAGAAGAGAAAGAAATTTTACTTACAAAAATAGGAGCACATCTTACATGACATATTCATGTAGGTACATTTAATTTATTGTGAACAGATTAACTTCAAAAAGGTCAGCTTGCTACAGCTCTAGGCCCAGGTAAGAGAGTGAGGAAGAAGAGAGGTCCTATATAAGATTAAAACAAAAGGCAAGCAAGGGCCAAAGTCAGTTTGGTGTAGTGGTTAAGTGCACTGACTCTAATCTGGGAGAACCGGGTTTGATTCCCCACTCCTCCACTTGCACCTGCTGGATGACCTTGGGCAAGCCGTAGTTCTGATAAGAGCTATTCTTGAAAAAGAGAGGTTTCTTTCAGAGCTCTCTCAGCCCCACCTACCTCCCAGGACGTCTGTTGTGGGGAGGGGAAGGGAAAGGAGTTAGTGAGCTGCTCTGAGACTCCTTTGGGTAGTGAAAGGCGGGATATAAATCCAATCTCCTTCTTTTTCAAAGAGGCTCAACACCTAACCAATGAGAGGGTGGGGCGAACTGCCAAGTGTACCTGGGTGAGAAAGAATTCTCTTAACCCTTTCCCTCCCAGATCCTCTTGCATGCAGAATTACAATACCCTATGGCTCTATATTGGCATTCTAACACTTTTTTTCAAGTGCAAACTTCCTTGAATTCACCATGAGGTTAAGAAAGGCAGTACAGTGATATCAGAATCAAGCAAGCGAACTTTTATTTATCCAAGATAGGCATTCATTATAAGTCATTAAAAGCTCCAGGACTTTGAAAAGCGTTCTGATTCAAGTTGTGTTCCTAAGGATTCAGAGATACTGGAATACACACTGGGAGCAACCCTAATCAGCCATTACTCAGAAGTAATTCCCATGGAGTAGATAGGGGCTAATAAACCGAAGCTCAAACGCAAGACGATGGAAGGGCTGTTGGTGAGCAGAAGGTCTGACTCGGGATTTAAGGTCTCTCCCATTCCGGATGGAGTTGCACTCCCCTTGAAGGAGTAGGTCTGTAGTCTGGGGGTGCTCTTGGACTCAGGCCTGCTGCTGGATAAGCAGGTGGTAGCTGGGGCCAGGAATACCTTTTACCAGCTTTGACTGGTTAGCCAGCTGTGACCTTTACTGGGAAGAAAAGATCTGGCTGTCGTGGTGCATGCCCTGGCTATGGTAGATGATTACTGCAATGCACTCCATGTGGGCTGTGCTTGAGAAGCATTTGGAAGTGCCAATTGGTGCAGAATGCTGTTGCCAGGATGGTGCTTGGAGAGGGGTGCAGTCCAGTCTTGGCCCGTCTATACTGGCTCCCAATTTGTTTCTGGATACAATTCCAGGTGCTGGTGCTAACCTTTTGTTTTCATTGTTGTTTTTCTAATTTTTTTTGTATGTAGTTTATGTCTGGTGCTAATTATTTTCAATGCCGTGTTTAATCGGCTTTGAAAATTGTGTACGTGTAGGCTTGCCAAGTCCCCCCAGGGGGCGGGGAAACCCCCACCCAAGAGGCCCATTGCCCGCCGGTGGCGGATCGGGCCCAGGGGGGAACTCCACCCCCATGTGCACGTCACCCGGAAGTGATGCGGGTACGTCGGGCATGCTGGGGGCGGGGCCACGGTCATCTGAGGGAAAACTCTATGTTTTTCCCTTGGATGGTCCTGTCCCCGCCCCCAGTGTGCCTGCCGTAGTCGCGTCACTTCCGGGTGATGTGGATGCGGCGCGTGCGCTCCAGACGCCAGCCAGGAGTCCCCCGCTGCAGTAAGTTTCTGACTTGGCAACCCTATGTACGTGTCAGTTTGTTAGCTGCCTTGGTGGCCCTTAGGAGGGCAGAAAGGCAGGGTATACATTTGCAGGATTGGACCTTTTTGTGGGCCGGCCTGCTTTAGCTGAGGATCACTCGGCTGATGCTGATAACATCCCCCTCAGCCCCTCTGAGACTCAACCGGCTGATGCTGGCAACGACCCTGAGACAGTGGAGGCAGGTCCCAGTGCCCCAGTTGCTGAGGACAGCAGGCATTCCAGCCCCATGAGCACTGGGAACATGGAAGAGGCAACCCCGAGAGATGGTGCCTCAACAACACAAGATCTTGGGGGGGACTTCACAGGCTGCCTCGCCTCCCCTTTCCCTGGAGCCAGGGGGACGCAGGAGGAGGCATGCGTGCTTGGAGCTCCTGAGAGTCAACATCTCCTGGTGATCCCTGGCCCAAAGGACGTCCGCCTAGCCTCGACCAGGGCCAGGGTTTTTTCTGCCCTGGTCCCCACCTGGTGGACTATGATCCCTATTGAGGTCAGGGCCCTGTGGGATCTTATTCAATTCCGCAGGACCTACAAGATGGAGCTGTTCTGCGAGGCCCTTGGCTGAGGCAGCGGGCGTCCACATATGCCCCCCCCCCAGGTTGCGGTCTCCCACCTACTGATAACTGGCCATACCTAGTCACATTAATGGGCCAGATTCTCCCTACAGAAAACATGACTATTGGTTTTATATGCTTTAATGTGTTTTATTGTATTTATTTTATCTATTGAAATGTTGTGACCCGCCCTGAGCCCGTTTACGGGATGGGCAGGATATAAATGCGAAAAATAATTTTATTTATTTATTTATCATATTTATACCCCGCCCATCCCGCGAACGGCTCAGGGCGGCTAACAAAGCGGTACCATGTACCTAATAATATACCATAAAATCTTAGAAACTCTATAAAATCACATGCTCAATTCAGCACATAAAATAAAATAAATAAAATAAAGGTGCAGAATAGGGATGGGTATGAACTGGCTGACAAACTAAAGTTCAACATGAACTTGGCTGGTTCGGGGTTCGCAAAGTGATGCCCATGAACCATGAACTGAGCCATACCACAAAAATGGGGTTCATGCCCATCCCTAGTGCAAAAGAGTTTCATTTAGTAGCCTTCTTCACATATTACAGTGAACTGTTTGTAAGAAAGAGCCAACACACATTCACTTTCTAAATGAAACCAGGGACCAATACTGAGATAAATGTGTGGGTTTGATCACATGTTCAGCTGTATATGCATTGAATATAATGTGAGAATTGTGTAGGACATACAAAGGAAATCAAGCGTACACTTAAACTGGATTGTAGTGCATTCACTGTAGCTTGTGTACAGGGGTTTTTGGGAATGCCATGAAAGAGCACAAGATATTACAGTGTCACAAATTTCCCCAAGATCATTGGTTGCTTGGGCTATTTTTGAGTAGGAAACAATTAATTTGTCAGTGCCATTATGAGCCTGGCAGGAACTGGGCTAGATTTTGCATCCAGATGGATCCAACTGTGTCAAAAGTTATGCGAACAACTGCTCGACGCCTTTGAAATATAAGCACCAGCTGTTGTGTGTGTTTTATCACCCAAACTACAAAGAGACTTAAGAAGAGTGATATTGATCCAAGTACAAGGAGATAAGCTTGAAGGGCATTTGGTTTTGTGTTTGTTTTTAACCTGTACACCTTGGGTTAGCCAGGGTTCCTACTAACCTCCAGATCATTCCCAAAAAAAGAAAAAAAGAAAAAAGCAAGGGTAGCGGCACCAAAGAGCAAGTAGAAAAAACTCCCACTGTTTGTTGTTGTTGTTGTGGAATCTGACTTTACCACAGATCTGGTAACGACATGGAGAAATATGACCTGGGGGCCTCAGTTACCCATGCCCATGTAACCTGTAATGTACACTTCATGAGGCTGCCTTTGAAAAGTTCTTGGAAGCTTCAATTGGTTCAAACTGTGGTTGCCCAGTTAATGTCTGGAGTGTGGTGCAGTGACATTACTACATCTATTCTGCTCCAGTTCCATTGGATGTACACTCATTCCAGCACCAGTTTGAAGTCCTTGCACTGATCTTTAAAACCTAAGTCAGCCCAGGACACCTAAAGGACAGCCTTCTGTAGGACATGCCTGCCCAAAGACAGAGGTACAAACTAGACATCACAACAATAGGACTGATGTTTGCACAGCTGAATGTGACATCCATAAGAACATAAGAGATGCCAATGTTGGGTCAGGCCAATGGCCCATCCAGTCCCACTCTGTCACACAGTGGCCAAAAATACCAGGTGCCATCAGGAGGTCGAGCAGTGGGGCCAGGACACTAGAAGCCCTCCCATTCCCCCACCCCACCCCAAGCACCAAGAATGCAGAGCATCACTTGCCCCAGACTGAGAGTTCCTATCTATACTTTGTGGCTAATAGCCACTGATGGACCTCTGCTCCATAAGTTTATCCAGTTCCCTCTTGAAGCCATCCATGTATACCAGGGCCCAATTTGGCTTGGGACCACAGCATAGACCACAGTTTTGCCCTTTCCTCCCACACCATTTTTCCATTCTGAAACAGCCTTGGGAGGCACTATTTGTCCTGCTGCTGGGCTTCTCATGCCATATTCAGTGCTCATGGAGACTTGTAGCAGGGTGAATAGGCAGGGGTTATTTCGTAGAAAAAGAGGTGCAGAAGCTCATTAGCATAACTCATTAGCATAACTTATTTGCATATTCCACACCCCCTGACATCACCGGACGTGTGTCAGAAGGCACCGCCCCCTGCTCAGGCACCACTGGACTGTTTTGGATTGCTAGGTATTGGGGGGGACGGACGTGCAGATCTGCCCTCGGAGAGGAGGGAGAGCTTGTGCCTGAATAAAACTTGGTCTTAAAGGTGCCACTGGACTGTTTTGGACCGGGGGACCGGGGGGAGCTCTGCAACTTACCTGTCTGCTTCTTGCTCTGACTGAGGGCTGCTGGAAGCAGGGGGTGGGGCTTGTTGCATGTGCCCTTCCCCTGGGCTCTTTACTGCCGGAGCTCCACTCCTGTGCGCTCCTGCAGGAAATGACCTCTGTGAATAGGGATCCCCCCCCAGGCCCTTTCAGCTTGGGGAAATGGCACAGGGAGGAAGAGAAGAGAAGAGATTGGATTTATACCCACCCTTCACTACCTAAGGGAGTCTCAGAGCAGCTTACAAACTCCTTTCCCTCCCTCTCCCCACAATAGACACCCTGTGAGGTAGGTGGGGCTGAGAGACCTCTGACAGAAACTGTTCTTTTTCAAGAACAGCTGTGCCAGAACTATGGCTTGTCCAAGGTCATCCAGCAGGTGCAAGTGGAGGAGTGGGGACTCAAACCTGGTTCCCCCAGATTAGAGTCTGTGTACTTAACCACTACACCAAAAAGGCTGAAGTTCATCCTCCTGAGCCCAATCAGGCCTTGGTGTGCTTGGGATATATGGTTTCCCGACAGCACATTTAGCTGGGCAAAAAAACAAAAAAACAAAAGAGGTGGGTCAGGGAATACCGACCTGACTCGTGCCAGACACGATGTCACGTTTGAACCTGAGGTCTTCGGATGAGGCCCTGGTTCTATGAGAACAGGGGTTGGGACCTTTCAGTTTAGAATTTAATTTCTTAGTCTTTAATTTCGTTGTACTATGTACAATGACAATAAAGTAGATGATGATGATGATGATGATGATGATGATGATGATGATGATGATGATGATGATGATGATGATGACGACGACGACGACGACGACCCAATGAGGACATAGGAAAAGTTTATAAACTTATGCAGGGAATGGAGAAAATGGAAAGAGATAACTTTTCCTCCTCCCTCATAATATTTGAACTCGGGGCACTCAGTGAAATATTTGGTCACTCAGGATACATCAGAACATAAGATAAGCCATGCTGGATCAGGCCAGTGGCCCATACAGTCCAGCACTCCGTGTCACACAATGGCAGGTAATTTACTGCCAGTGATGTCCATGAATACAGATGTATTTAAAGAGAGGATTTGACAAATTCATGGAGGAGATGTCCTTCAACAGCTACTAGCCATGGTAATTAAAGGGAACTTCCTCATCCGGAGGATGTGGCCCTCCAGGACAACTGATTGGCCACTGTATGAAACAGGATGCTGGTCTAGGGGAACCACGGGGATCTAGCTGGGCTTTTCTTAAGCTCATATTTTTAAGTTTTACACGTGGTAGCATGCGACAGGCCCTTTTTTTGTGGTCGCACCAAGGCTGCGGAATATACTCCCTTGTGAGATGCGCCTGGTGTCTGAACCTAATGTTTAGGGGAAGAATAAAAACGTTCAGTTTCCAGCAAATATTTGGGTCAAGTTGAGGTTCCCAGGTGATAGCTGATCTTTTGATTTTGTGAGATATATTAGTGGGCTCCTGTTTACTTTTACGTAGTTGCTGCCTCATCGTGGTTTTGACACATGTAGGTGATATCCATTGACTATATTGCATTGTATCCCTGTTTCCATCTAGCTTTTTGTAAGGTACACTGGAGTATGGATACGGCATTCAGCAGTCGAACTTACTATCTTCAAAGGTGTAGATCAACTGAACAGTCACGAATGTTTGCCGAAGTGGTTTGCACTGAATTTTCGCAAAACTTTGCACACACAAAGATGCTGCCATATCGAACTGACCGGCAGTCGTTAGCATCACTAAGGACTACTTAGACAGATACCGAAGGGTAGGATTTTATTGAAACACAAAATTTATATGTGACAGTTTTGTATGATCTGTGAGTGATTGAGCTGTCTATTTAAACAATTGTCCGCTGCACAGAATAGTTACTCAGGAAGGAGGGGCAGTAGTAGAACTTGGTCGGTCCTGCCAAAATGCCAATTCTGCTGTTCTGCATGGTTAGGAAGGTATACAGCGAGGCATCCTGTTGAAGACCGATGACTAAAACAGCCAGTGGTTGAACTGATTGTCAAAAGAATCAGGGCCCTGTTCATAAGTGGTGGACAGGAAGTGGTAAACAGGAAGTGGTGAACAGGAAGCAAGCTGAACCGGCAGCTTTTCAAGTCCAAATGCTGCCAAGGGGTCATATCAATATTTTAACAACTAAATTGGTAATAAACAAAACCTTATCTTATTCCTCTGGCAATAATTTATTTCCCTTCCACAGAAAACGCCCCCAACATTCGCAGCTTGCATTCATAATTGCACATGGGTGGCAAAGCTATATTTTCTAGGTGTCCCTGGCTCACATCTCCATTTCTGGGTTTACTTAAGGGCATATTTTTATGTGGCATGGGTTCCTGTCCTGCATTGGGCTACTTAGCGATGCTGGACTGGGATTCTGGGAAAGCATCTTCTGGTAAATCATTTCATTGGCAGAACACTCCGGTTCCTTTTGCGTATCCCTTCTGTCATCTTTGGGCCATTGAACTTTAAAGACATTCCACGAACAGTTGGATCTAGACTTTGAAGAAAATGGAATTCATTCTTCTTCCTTTTTTTAAATAACCAGACTGGCATTACTTATGTTTTGAAGTTGAGTGATGGGTGGTTGTCTCCCTTTGATAGCGGGCGCTTCATGCATTCTGAGAACCGTCTGGGAACACATGAATAAAAGTCTTCAAGATGGCATATTCTGGGCAGCGTTCTTCCCCCGAAGCACTGGCCAGCCGTAAGGGCATCTATGTGCTCCAAGCACAAAGAAGACCCTGACATCTTATTGCCTGGAAGAAATGAAGAGCAAAGGAAAACACCTGAGGCCTTTGATCCTCAAAGCACAAACTTCAGAGAGCCTGGAAGAAGTCTATTCCATTTGAGACAAAGGGCAGGGGACGCAGCAGTAGACCGTAGGCCAGCGTTTCAAGGTCTATTCATGCTTGCTACTCTAAACCAAAAAGAGAAGATACTGTGACTTACCCTCCTAAATTAAAAAGAAAAACATAATGCGTCTCCAGATGACCAAATATGGAACAGCATTATTATACAAACAATACAGGCAGACTGGAACACTTGAAACTGCCTTGAAGCAGTCAGACTACTGGGCTATCAAGGTCATAATTGTCCACTCTGGCTTGAACACATGAACACACATGAAGCTCTCTTATATTGAATCAGACCCTTGGTCCATGGAAGTTGGGTATTTACTCAGACTGGCAGCAGCTCTCCAGGGTCTCAGCCTGAGGTCTTTCACATCACCTACTGCCTGGTCCTTTTAACTGGAGATTCCAGGGGTTGAACCTGGGAACCTTCGGCATGCCAAGCAGATGCTCTACCACTAAGCCACAGCCCCTCCCCATGGCTTAAGGTAGCAGTCTTTCTCGTTGCCTACAACCTAATCCTTTAAATTGGAGATGCCAGGGATCGAACCTGGGACCTTCTGCATACAAAGTAGAGGCCCTTCCACTGAACCACAGCCCTTCTCCTTAACAAGAATACACAAAGCAGCCCTATATTGTGCTGGGCTATTTGTCAAGGTCAGGATTGTCTACTCTGCCTGGCACCAGCTCTCCAGGGTGTCAAGTGGAGGTCTTTCTCACCACCTGTGACTTGATCTTTTTAACTGGAGATGCTGGGGATCGAGCCTGGGACCTTCTGCATGCGAAGCAGGAGCTTCATCACTGAAGCTGCCTTCTGTTGAGTTCGGCCCTTGGTCTATCAAGGTCAATATTGCCTGCTCTGACAGGAGGAGGAGGAGGAAGAGGAGAAGGACAAGAAGAGGGAGAGGAAGGAGAGTGGCTTACAATCACCTTCCCTTCCTCTCCCCACAGCAGACACCCTGTGAAGTATGTGGGGCTGAGAGAGGTTTGAGAGAACTTTGACTGACCCAAAGTCACCCAATTGGCTGCATGTGGAGAAGTGGGGAATCTAATATGGTTCTCCAGATTAGAGTCTGCCACTCTTAACCACTACACCAAACTGGCTCCCTGGCTGGCAGCAGCTCACCAGGGTGGAGATCTTTCACATCAACGGAGATGCTGAGGACTCAGTCTGGAGCCTTCCACATTGCAAAGTAGAAGCTCTATAACTGCGGCATGATCCTTTTCCAAAATGCAGCACACAACTAATCTCATCCCTTTCCCCCAAAAATACATTGATGTCAATCCTTGTTCACATAACCTGGTCTCCGGTCCCTCACTCATGAATAGTGATATTTCCATGCCAAAAGTAAATGAAAAACTAGCTTGCCTTGACTTTTTCCCATCTCATGGTGAGCTGTTAACTTTGTGTCCATTATCACATGCCATTTTTTTTTGGGCAAAGGTTAAATGCTGTGCAGATGCTTTGCAATATTTGCAAGGGGATGGGTGGGCTGAAAGCAGGATGCTGTATGTCCTCCCCACATGCTAGGGCATTCAGGACGCACGTTCACATAGCAGATGCCTTTCCTGCTTCTTGGACATGACATCACTCCACTGAGAAAGAATACATGGGAAAACAAGCATGATAGATATTCGGACATCCACCCACCAATAAGAACACAGTAAGAGCTCGGCTGGATCAGACCAGAGGTACATCTAGTCCAGCATCCTGTCTCACACAGTGGCCAACCAGTTCCTCTGGAGGGCCAACAACAGGGCATAGAGGCTGAAGCCTCCCCCTGATGTTGCCTCGTGGCTCTGGGTTTCAGAAGTTGACTGCACCTAAATGTGTAGGTTCCCTTTTGTCACTAAACAGCTATTTGCCAGGACTGTGGAACTCACTGCTAGAAGATGTGGTCATGGCCATTGCCATAGGTGATTTAAAAGGAGGCTGGAGAAAGTTATGGAGGATAGGTATATTGTTGGCTGTTAACTACCACCACCACCACCACTACCACCAGATTCTCTTCCTCTTCCTCTTCCTCCTCCTCCTCCTCCTCCTCCTCCTCCTCTTCTTCTTCTTCTGAGCCAGCCAATCAGCTCTCAGCACAGCTGAATGGGAAAGTGGCTTTACGATAATAATCGCAAGTGCCAGCCAATCAGCATGCCATGCAGCCAGCTGTTCCTGGGAACTGGACGAGTGAGTTTGCCTTTGAATCTGATTCGGCTGGGGTGTGTGGACATCTGTCAAGTAAGGCTCGAGCGTAGACCCACCGTGGGCTTGCCACACAAGCTGCGGGTGTCTGCCTTCACTCTCTCTTCCTGTGTCCTTCCCGTCTGCGCTCCTGACCCAGCTGGCACACATCCTCTGTGGTTTTGCCTTCTGAAAAGGAAGCATTAAGCTCAGATGTGCTGTAAAAAATACTTTGGGAGCCGTCCACATCCCAAGGCAGTAAATGAGCAATGGTTTCGACAGCAGACGATTGAACATTCCCAGTCTGATTAGTTATGCACTGTTTTTACAACTCCAGCGATGGGCAAACTGGGGCCTATCCGGACAAAGGCCGAGTGGATTTCATAAATATGAAATACAACCTTCCTCCCCCCCCCCACTCCCGTTTGCAAAATGTCTGCAGATAAACAGCTATGGTTGCCCGTATTTTTGTTTTTGGGGAAAATGATGCAAGAGTTATGGACTTTCGGCTTGTGGAACGTTGGAATAGAAGGAGAAGGAGAAGGAGAAGGAGAAGGAGGAGAAGAATTGGATTTATACCCCACCCTTCACTACCTGAAGGAGTCTCAGAGTGGCTGACAATCTCCTTTCCCTTCCCCTCCCCACAACAAACACCCTGTGAGGTAGGTGGGGCTGAGAGAGCTCTGACAGAACTGCCCTTGAGAGAACAGCTCTGAAAGAACTTATGATTGACCCAAGGTCACTCCAACAGCTGCATGTGGAGTAGTGAGGAATCAAACCCAGTTTTCCCAGATTCGAGTGTGTGCACTTAACCACTACACCAAACTGGCTGTTCCTTCCATACTGGCCAGCTGTGCAGACAGTGTGGCATTCTCTTTTTCTTTGAGCATAACTTTGCATTTCGGTTGGAGGCTGCATTTCAACCCTTGTTCTTTGGGTCAGGATAGATGAGTCTGGCAGCAAGCCAAATGCAGTGGTGGCAGTGGCTGCTAAAACACCTTTCTTTAAAAATCTGCACAGCTGATTGGATCCCAAGTGGCCAATCAGAAGCCCTGCTGGGCAAAAGCACCACCTGGCCCCACTCACTTCCTAAAAACTCTTGACGGGGGTCAGGAAAGAAGAGAAGAAGAAGAGAAAAGAAGAGATTGGATTTATACCCCGCCCTTCATTACCCAAAGGAGTCTCAGAGTGGCTTACAAACTCCTTTCCCTTCCCCTCCTCACAAACACCCTGTGAGGTAGGCAGGGCTGAGAGAGCTCTTTCCAGAACTGCCCTTGAGAGAACAGCTCTGACAGAACTTTTTCAAGAACAGCTCTAAAAGAACTTGTAACTGACCCAAGGTCACCCAGCAGCTGCAAGTGGAGGCATGGAGAATCAAACCCGGTTCTCCCAGAATAGAGTCTGCACTCCTAACCACTACAACCAAACTGGTGTTGATGGGGGCACCACGGTGCCCATGGGTAGCACACTAGGGACCCCCCTGTCCATTCATTTGGGATCCAGGACTCGAACCTGGAGCTTCAGTTTCTGAGGCTGCCTCTTCAGTTACCCAGTAGTATGTTTGCTTAGAGTTACTTAATTTCAAGGGCACATATCTAAATATTCTGAAGTGCTTCCTGGCAATCATTCCCGTATCAGAGAAAACAATCGGGAGTCTTGAATAGACCTCATAAGAAATTCATTGCGTTTGTTTCCTTGACTCCTGATGCTCTTCACGTCATTTGTCTTGCTGACTCACTGACTTGTGACGTCTGTCCTGATTATTCCTGGGATCACAATGACTTTCAAAAAGATCTGCCAATTACAGACCCTGATCTTTTCCATGCCCCAGAATATTGGCCATTGGGGGGGGGGGACAACTAGTCCTACTCATGCCCCAGATCAAAACATCTAGGGAGAACAATAAAATAACTTGACAAGTGATCTCACGTGCAGACCACAAAAAGGAAGCATCCACATGAAAGGCAAATACATTTTGACTGGAGGAAAGTGACCAGGGGAGAGACAGTGCTTATGGGCAGTGTTCCCTCTAAGCTGAGTTAGTGTGAGTTAGCTCACAGTTTTTTAGCCTCTGGCTCACACATTTTTGTCTCAGCTCAGGAAGGGTGACTCCAGAGCAAACTCATTTATGCAGTAGCCAAATCGCTTGCTCACAACTTTAATGCCAGTAGCTCACAAAGGAGAATTTTTGCTCACAAGACTCCACAGCTTAGAGGGAACATTGCTTATGGGGTCTCCTGCCCCTCAGTGCTCAGTATTCCCCCCCCCCAAAAAAAGTGGCTTTCCATTTACCTATGCATCATGCAGATAACATTTTCCAATATGTTTTAATTTTTTTAAAATCTCAAAATAAGTGGGATACAAAAGGGAAGAGGGGGTAGGGAAAAATATTTATCAAATAATACGGGTTATTACATACAACAAATAAAATCAGACATATTATCAGATGCAATACATATTTCAAATATAGAAGCAGACAATAAAACATCAATATTACAGTGTTTTGGCATGGGTTCTCTCCTTAAAAGAATAAGCAAGAGCTTTCCTAATGTTGGCAATAATCTATTGACAATTAGAGAGATTACATCTTTAACAGCTGAACAAACTTCTATGCTAAAATTAAATAATCATTAAAACCTGAATATTGCCTTAATTGTTTGTCTAAATCTAAGTGTTATTCTTACTAAATATTTAAATATTAGTGGAATACTAAATAAAAGGAATTTTCCAGTATGTTAATGTAATGATGACTACATTTCCCCAAAATTTAGAACAATATCAATCTACATTGCTGTTGGATGGCCATCTAGCCTCTGTTTGAAAACCTCGAACGAAGGAGAGCCCACCACCTCCCGAGGTAGCCTGTTCCACTGAGGAACCACTCTAACTGTCAAGAGGTTCTTCCTAATGTTTAGCCAAAAACTCTTCTGATTTATTTTCAATCCATCGAAGTACTAACCAATGTCAGTTCTGGTCTGACCTTCTGGGGCAAAAGAAAATAACTCCGTGCCATCCTCTATGTGACAGTCCTTCAAGTACTTGAAGATGGTTATCATATCACCTCTCAGGTGTCTCCAGGCTATCAGTGTAGGGCAGCTTTGTATGATCAGAGGCAGCGTGGTGTCCTGGTTCGGGGTCAGGCTAGGGCTGGAGAGACCTGGGTCCATCATTCTCTCACAGCCGAACCTACTTTTCAAAGTTGTTAGGAGGATAAAATGGAGGAGGGGAGGACCATGGACCACAGACACAACACAAGGCTCATCCAAGGAAAGGTGGGAGAACCTGTGAAAGGTTAAGGCATAGGATGGCCAAATGTACATGGGCACCGCAACCCATGGCCATGTTCATCAAGAAGGCATTCTAGCGGTATGTCCTGGGATCTTCGGTGCAGAAGAGAGTCTCTGTGTGTGAAGGACCATCAAGTCGCAGCTGAATGATGGCGGCCCCATAGACTTTTCAAGGCAAGAGACGAACAGAGGTGGTTTGCCATTGCCCGCCTCCACATAGCAACCCTAGTTTTGGGGCAAAACTCTAGGGGTTTGTAGCCGATCTTACTATAGAGTTTTGCCGGAAAACTAGAGCGTCAGTGACGTGATAACATCACTTCTGGGTGACATCATCTCATCGCCTTTTGGGCCCGTTGGGGGTGGGATTTCCCCTACCAGCCAACTGGCTGGTGGTGGGGAAGTGCCCCGCAAAAGTGGGTTTCCCCCCACCCTGACAGGGGTCTGGCAACCCTGTCAGTTCCCCCTGGAGAAAATGGATGCTCTGGAAGGTAGACTCTATGACAATGTCCCCTACTGAGGTCCCTGTCCTTCCCAGGATCTACCCCCAAATCTCCACGAGTTTCCCAACCTGGATCTGGCAATCTTACACACACACCCCATCCCCTGCCACTGACCAGGGGGAACCCAGCAACTCGAACGACTGCTTAGCCACAGCCTCTCTCTTTATTCAGGGGACTCTTTCAAATTAATGGTTAACATTATTAGATGGATGTATAAATTTGGTCGTGAATAATACAGAGAGACTGAGCGATTGAAAATTGCGACCTCGAGCAGCAAAAGGTTTCATTTATATATTTCGTTTCTGTATAGGGAGCGGTGGCGCAGGCAGTTAAACGCCTGCAGTAACAACACTGAACAGCCACTAAGGCTGTTTGATACCCACCGCGGCCGGGGTGAGCTCCCGGCCCTAGTCCCAGCTCCCGCCCAACCAGCGGTTCGAAAGCGCAATAAGCACAATGCGAGTAGATAAATTGGGTACCTGCCCTAGGTGGCAGGGGGCACGCTCCTCCTTATGGGGTGTGCAGCGGCGGCGGAACAATGGAGCGGTTGGCGAGCGAAGCAGAGGAGCAATCGGCAAGCAGCCCTGGCGATCTAGTGACGTGGAGCGACGGAGACTGGGTGGAGGTGGAGTCGTGGAGGCATGGGGGCGTGACGGCGCAGCGCGGCGGAGCCAGCAAGGACATAGCCGGAGCTGTGGCTGGTGCGTGGCCACGCCCCAGGATAAAAGCCCGCCAGAGGAAGTCGCTGGAAGTAAGAGCCGTCCCAAAAAAGAGGAAGCAAGATCCGCCCCAAGGCACCAGGTGGTTGACCTCCAAGAAGAACACCTGAAGCCCGCTGGAAAGAGCCAACAAGAGCTGCCTGGGTGCTGGTAGGCAAACACTTCCCCCCAGTTAATGTGGCCCTAGGTAGGAAATTAAAATCGTATGTAAACCGCTCAGAGACCCTTCGGGGTTCGAGCGGTATATAAACTGAAAGTTAAATAAAAATAAATAAATAAATAAATATATTTCGATAAGCAACCAAACAAATCCCCGGCTTGGTTCGTGAGCGATCATGGCGATTGAACTCCCTTATGTCCACTGGCCAAATACGATCACAGCAAAATTCTCAGCATCCTCCCTGATCCAAACGGACGACTTCATCCACACCAGAATGAAATCTATAACACTGGTTGAGTCATATAATCAAATAATGCACGTGTGTGCGTGTGCGGGAGGGAGACAACATCTTATATCACCTAGCAGTAAGGCTTAACCCCCCGCCCAAAACCTCAGTTTTCTAGTTACTAGCTAACTGATTGATCTGTTCACTATTTATATGACTGGCTGCAGAGCGGATTGTGGTGATAGCTGGTTCATTTTGGAGGGTGGGGGGACTGGAATTCCCATCAGGCTGTGTGAGAACATGAATGTGTGAAACGTAACTGGTGGCGCTGCACTATTGGAACGCATGAAACGTAACCCAACAAATAGGTGTGAACTCTGTTAAACCTCTCGACCTCTGGTTAATTATTCTACCTGAGAACTGTTGTAACTCTAATTGTTATTGTAGCTTAATATATATATATATATTTTAAAAAACAGCTCCCTACTCACGATTGTCAAACAGAACGTGAATCCAACCGGCAGGTGTCCTAGCACCCCTAAACTAAGTATATTCCCCCCAACGTCAGTTCTTATCTTTTAAAATGAAAGACTTTTAACTTCCTGGGACCTTAAATGGCACTGTAGGATTTCTGAGACCAGTTTGGTGTAGTGATTAAGAACACAGACTCTAATCTGGGAGAAGCGGGTTTGGTTCCCCATGCCTCCACATGTAGCGGCTGGTGTGACCTTGGGTCAGTCACAAGTTTTTTCAGAGCTGCTCTCTCAAGAGCTCTCTCAGCCCCACCTACCTCACAGGGTGTCTGTTGTGGGGAGGGGAAGGCGATTGTAAGCTGCTCTGAGACTCTTTCAGGTAGTGAAGGGCGAGGTATAAATCCAGCCTCTTCTCTTCTCTTCTCTTCTCTTCTCTTCTCTTCTCTTCTCTTCTCTTCTCTTCTCTTCTCTTCTCTTCTCTTCTCTTCTCTTCTGTTTCTTCTTCTAAGGAAACCTGCTGAGTTGAAATTCACCTGCAGATTTGATACTGTCAGATGTGGACTCAGTAGGAACCAAGGCTGGTTAGCTCTGCCAAAAGAAATAAATGTCCCTATGGAGCAGTTTATGTCTGGACTTTGCTAATTTGTTGTGAGTGATCCAAATCTAATTGGCCTGATTTGCTGTAACCCGTAAGTGACGTGACCAGACAAATACACAGAAATACAGACGCATATGCACACACACTAGTGTGGTTACAGAACCCAGACTGAAACCGCTTCATGTTGTTGGCCCCTTCAGCATTCAGAGATATACTGCCTCTAAACCTGGAGGTTCCATGTTGCCTTTGGTGGACTTTTTGCCAACAAATTTCAGATGACTTAAAGCTACCCTGCAGGTTTTTCAAGGCAAGAGATGAGCAGAGGGGGTTTGCCATTGCCTGCCTCCACATAGCAACTCCGGACTCTCTTGGTGGTCTCCCATCCATGTGCTAATCAGGCTTGACCTTGCTTAGCTTCTAAGGTCTGATGCGATTGGGCTCATCTGGCCTCCACGGATTTGCACAGCCATTCTTTGAAGCTGTCTGGGGACTCTATCAACCCAAGTTAACCCTGGAAGCCCCACTGATTTCAGTAGGAGAGAAGTAAACATATACTTTCCCACTAAAACCAGTGGGATATAGATGAGCTTGTTTTTGGCTGGATCATGGTTCTAGCAACACTTAATTAAACTAACAGATTTGATCATTCCCTCCCTCCCTCTCTTCCTTCCTTCCCTTAAATCTTTTGCCCTCTTTTCCCTCTCTTGTCCATCCTAATGGGCTTCCTGTCTGTCACATGCTGATCTTTGATCTGGACTTTCTCACCAGCCCTTCAGAACGGGTTCCCGTCATTCCGGCATCTTATTTCCATATTGCGTCCGCGAAAGGACAGCAATTATTTCCCCTCTGGAACCTGCTTCAGAGTTACGGCATTGATTTATCAGCAAAGGTTACTACAAAGGAAAACAGTCAACATTTTCGTTGCCTCTTGACACACCGAAAAGAGCTGATCTTTAATATACGGGACCTCTGGGGGGGACAAGCGTCCTTGTTGAGGGCTCCGAGACCCTCAGTCTTCCAGACCAGTTTGTTCCAGATGACAAATGATTGGGGGAGGGGGAGTTCGGATTGCTCAGTTGCGTTTGATTTGAAAAAGAGGCAGGAGCAATTCCAAAATGAGAAACATGGACAGGGATCACTTTATTTCTGTCACTCCAGGGCGGCTAGTAATGCCACCACTGTTTTGTTACTCCCTCCCACTTTTTTCATTACCGCTTTTTCCTCTTTGGGTAGCAGGAGGGAAATGGGGGGGGGGCAGTGTCATGAATGCCATAATGTGACTTCCTGGTGAAAACCTGGAAGTCCATCACACATCCTGTGGCGCTCTAGGAGTTCCCCTGATCTCTATGGTTTCTCTAAATCCAACCCTAGATGTGGCTCTTTGTATGGGCAGAGTCCCTGAGCCTTCCTTAATCCCACAAGAGGTAGAAAAAAATGACTCCATTAGAAATCTCCATGCTTGGAATAATAGAATCATAGAATGTTAGAGTTGGAAGGGACCTTGCAGGTCATCTAGCCCAACCCCCTGCACTCTGCAGGAGCATCGCCAAAAGAAATCCGCTGAATGTTGCCCTTCACACAGATGTTCATGTCACAGAGCCATTCTTATGATAATGCTGAGCATTCATGTCATATTTTTGGCATTCCCAGGGAAATAGGCATGTGGAATCTCAGCAATCCTTTGAACACCCCTGCAAGGTAGGTCAGTGTTATCTTTGCTAATCTGCAGGTGCTTGTATGCTGACGGACTTTTAGTGAGTGCATGTGTCATAACCCCCAACTCACAGTGAAATCCTACACAGAATCCATTAAAGCCAACACTCTGTATAGGATTACACTGTTCAGTCGCTTTGTGTGCATTTCCAAGCCTAATTTTGTCTAATTTAGGCAGGCCCGTAGCCACGAGGGGCCCACAAGGGTGATGCCCCGTTTTGAACGTGTCCCGCATCTTCAGCCATGCCTTTTTGTCTCCCCCCCCCCCTGAGCTGAGCCAGAGCCTCATGAGTGTGTGTGAGAAGCAGGGGAGGTGGGCTGGAGGTGGGTGCAGGCGCAGCCACCACAAAGGGGCATACCCTAGCGGAGAGTCACGCACACTGAGGCCAGCGTAAAGGCGTGAGCACCCTGTAGAGGACGCCATCCTCACGGAGCCCTTCTTCGCCAAGCTGAGAAGGAAAGGGGACCCGAGCCGGTTTCCTCAGGAGTCAGCCCCCCCAGTGGAGGGCAAGGTGCCTGCCGTGGAGCACATGGCACATAGGAGCTGCCTCCTGGGTGCCCGGTGCCTCTGCACATGCGGGGATGGGATTCCCCCTTCGCCTCCTCCTCTGTCTCTCTACTCCCCAACGAGGTAGGTGGCCACTGGAAGACGGGGATAGTTGGTTTTAAGCAAAGTAGATTAGCTGAGTCCAGGGGCACCTTTCAGACCAGCGAAGTTTTATTGGAGGGATAAGTTTTTGTGTGCAAGCACACTTCTTCAGATGCAGTGAAACAGAATTCCCTCAACTATTCCATATAGAGGAAGACAGAGGGCGGGGCGTGGGGTTTCGTTGCCGGAAAGGGCCAATTGGAGTCAAGACAAAATGGAAATCACCAGTCCGTAATATAGGTATTATATTGGCATTTGTTCAGCTGCTTCAGGCCAACAAGGCTACCCACCATATCTGTCAAAATGGATTATCATTTAACCTTCTTTGTAGCATGATCCCTCGGAGAGACTTTGCACTACAATCAGGGGTGGCCAAACTGCAGTTCGGGAGCCACATGTGGCTCTTTCACACAGTCTAATTTGATGTCAATAAAAACATGTGTGTACTATTTGTTTATTTTATTTTTATTTATTTAAATATTTTTTACCCCGCCCTCCCCGCAAGCGGGGAGCTGCGGTGGCTCAAGTGGTTAAGACGCTGAACTGCAGGCTGTGGAAGGTCGGTAGTCCGGCAGTTCGAGACCCAGGGTGCCGAATGATGGAGTGAGCTCCCGTCTCTAGTTCCAGCTCCTGCCAACCTAGCAGTTCGAAAGCAAGACATTGCAAGTGGATAAATAGGTACCACTTTGGTGGGAAGGTAACAGCGTTCCGTGTGCCTTGGTGTTTAGTCATGCTGGCCACATGACCACGGAAATGTCTTCGGACAGCGCTGGCTCTTCGGCTTGGAAACGGAGATGAGCACCGCAACCATAGAGTTGGATTCGACTGGCTTTCGAGCAAGGGAACCTTTACCTCTACTATTTGTTCATGTCTTGCGGCTCTTGAATGTCTGACGTTTATTCTATGTGGCTGTTACGTTAAGCGGGTTTGGCCACCCATACACTACAACACGGCTCATTCATAAGAAAATATATAAATAATTGTGTGTTCACCACCAGTGTACTCATCCCCCCCCCCCAAAATAAAATTTTTCTGGTTAGAGGCCTGAATACAGGTGATATTGCTTTAAGTTAAACAGCAAAGAATCCCATTTTTATCAGACATTTTGGAGAGCTGAGCCCATGTAAGTTTTTACAGTGTTTCCTAGTGCTATTTTATTGATAAAAATACTTAAATGCAATCACACTTTCTGCTTTCAGGGGGTGACGCTCTAGTTTTTGGGCAAAACTCTATGGTTTGCGCCCAATTTTACCATAGAGCTTTGCCCAAAAGCTAGAGCATCGCCCCCTAATGCTGGCGACGTGATGACGTCACTTCCAGGTGACATCATTACGTTGTGTTAGGGGCCATTCGTGAGTGGGTTTCCCCCTGCTGGCCAGTGGTGGAAAAGGGTCCACAATAGCGGGGGAACCCCTGCCCGGACCGGGGGCCTGGCAACCCTAACTGGTCATGTAAAAATGAGCAGTGACGTTTCCAGTGCGCATACCCAGTTTTGAGCAGGTGGCTTGTCCCGGGGAGAAAACAGCAGAAGAGGAAAGAGTTAATGCTCCCCTCTTCCTTGATAAAGCAACCCCAGAGGCCGTCTTTGTCACTGACAACAGAACCGTTTATACTGCAGCAGTGCAGCAGGGGCCCCACAGCCAATCCAGAAGAGAGGATTTCTGCATTCTTTCATTGTTCTCTCTCTTCCGACATACGGAAGACAGAAACGCTCCACACCCTGAAGCCTCAAAGCCAAAGCACATTAATTTGTCTAATATATCTAATTAGATCCTGACGCTGATTTTCGGCTGCCTGGTCTCACAGTTTCGGGGTTTGGAATGTTTGGATTTTCTCCCTCCCTCCGCTCCGCCGCCATCTTACCGCTTCCCATGTATGTGATCGGCCTCCTGCCTTTCTTGTCAACCCACAGGCGGCAATTCCCCACATGTACCAGCCACCGCATCAGCAGTCTTTCGAATGCTGACTTGGCACATCCTCCATTTCATCTGGGAATAAAGACAGGAAGGCCTCTCCTGGCGAGGCAGCTGGGGCTGCAGCCGGGAGCAGCAGCAGCAGCATTCGGGAGAGAGTCATTAAAAATACAGAGGCTACTTAGGGAGAGATATTCCTGTCCAGGCCCTGACCTGGATAGCCCAGGCTAGCTTGATCTTGTCAGATCTGGGAAGCTAAGCAGGGTCGGCCCTGGTTAGCATTTAGATGGGAGACCACTAAAGAAGTCCAGGGTTGCGACACAGAGGCAGGCCATGGCAAACGACTTAGGAGCATCTCCTGCCTTGAAAACCCCACGGGGCCACTGTAAGTTGACTGTGACTTGACAGCACATGAAGATACACACTCAGTTCTCATTCAGGGTGCCTGAGTTTTGGCCACTGTGTGACACAGAGACCAATTTCACACCAGAGCTGTGCCGCGGTCGCACCTCCCTTTACCCCGCTTCAATCGGTCAATTTCCCACACGAAGCCGCGCGGCTGCGTTTTGACCCGCGGCCCAACCCCCCCCCCCCGGTGGTTTCGTGGTCCTGTTTTTTGAGGATCACGAAACCATGGGGGAAATCAGGCAAAGCTGCAGGTCAAAACGCGGCCACACGGCTTTGAGTGGGAAATTGACCAATAGAGGCGGGGCAAAGGGGGGCGCGACCGCGGCACAGCTCTTGTGTGAAATCGGTCAGAGTGTTGAACTGGATAGGCCACTGGCCTAATTCAACAGGGATTCTCTTATGTTCTCACGTCATGTAGAGCAGAAGTGAATCTTTGCAAATATTTGAAATGCATAATTTTTTAAAATTAATCTTACTGACAGCTTTTGGTTGCTTTGATTTGTATGCACGTTATTTATTACTTATTTATTTAAACTTTTACCCCGCCCACCCAGCCGAGGCCGGCTCAGGGCGGCTTACAAACAGATAATTACAATAAAAACATAAATCACGGTTAAAACTATTCTAAAACCATCGTAAAGTGCTAGTGATGGTTGTTATCCATAAACGGTAGCAGCCCTCATTCACAGTTCACAGCTCGCCGTCAGCTCACAGTGTTCGTTTTCGTTGTTCTGGCGGTATTCGTGGTTCTTTCGGCTGTTGGCGGTGGTTTCTGAACTCCAGGGCCCTCTCCGATGCTCTTCATTGGTGGTGGCTCCCAAAAGCCTGGTGGAAGAGCTCCGTTTTACAGGCGCTCCGGAACTGTAGAAAGTCAACCTCCAGGTGGTGGCTGGAGATCTCCCAGAATGACAACTGATAGAGATCAGTTCCCCTAGAGAAAATGGCTGCTTTGGAAGGGGGACTCTATGGCATTGTGCCCGGCTGAGGTCCCTGTTCTCCCCAGGCTCCACCTCCAAATCTCTAGGAATCCCCCAATCTGGAGCTAGGAACCCTACCCTCCACTGCTTTGAAGGGTAAACTTTATAGTTGCGGTGGCTCAAGGGGTTAAGACGCTGAACTGCAGGCTGTGGAAGGTTGGTAGTTCAGCAGTTCGAGACCCGAGTGTGCCGCATGACGGAGTGAGCTCCCGTCTCTAGTTCCAGCTCCTGCCAACCTAGCAGTTCGAAAGCAAGAAATTGCAAGTAGAGAAATAGGTACCACTTCGGTGGGAAGGTAACAGCGTTCTGTGCGCCTCGGTGTTTAGTCATGCCAGCCACATGACCACGGAAACGTCTTCGGACAGCGCTGGCTCTTCGGCTTTGAAACGGAGATGAGCACCGCAACCCTAGAGTCTGATTCGACTGGCTTTCGAGTAAGGGAACCTTTACCTTTTTACCCTGCTGAGGTCCCTCCTCTCCCCAAAACCCACCCTCCACAGGCTCCACCCCCAAAACCTCCAGTTATTTCCCAGCTCAGAGCTTGAAATCCTAGAGTGTGTATGTGAGAGTGAGAGTGAGAGAGTTAGCATTTTGGCAGTTAGTCTGAAGATTTTCACCTCTTTTCAGCAAAGACGATTGATTGTTTCAGGTAAGAAAATGTTCCAGCCAAAGGGAGAAAAACGGCAGAGAGGAAAGACACAGAAATCTTTAAATGTTCAAATCATTAAAAAAACACACACGCACAAAAAACCCTCGACATTTTTGCTTGTTCAGCCGCAGCCCTGAAAGGGTAATGACATTTTTAGTGATCATAAAACCTCTGATTTCTCTTTTACAGCATTTGTGAGAACATTAAAACGAAAGAGGAAGGGATTACGTTCCAGGACTGAGAAAATCAGAGTGCCGTACGCTGAATATTCAAGAGAAGAGGAGGATTGGGCACAGTTGTCCCGGTGTGATAAATCATCTGAAAACTTGATTTATTTGATTTATTAAATTTCTACCCCGCCCTTCGCTGTGTCCACCCTGACTCTATCATTCGGAATAACTTGATAAGCAATGAACTCCAAAAGAATGCCTAGAGGTTAGGGTATTTTGGACAAAAATATTACAAATTATAAAAAGAATATGTAATGTTTCACTGACCAGTAACTTTAATTTAATGCTAATGGGTATATTAGGGAACCCAGCAGTAAGTAAAGAAGAAGAGAAGAGATTGGATTTATACCCCGCCCTTCACTACCAGAAGGAGTCTCAGAGCGGCTTACAATCTCCTTTCCCTTCCCCTCCCCACAACAGACACCCTGTGAGGTGGGTGGGGCTGAGAGGGCTCTGACACAAAATGCTCTTTTTCAAGGACAGCTGTGCCAGAGCTTGTGACTGACCCAAGGTCACATCGGCAGGTGCAAGTGGAGGAGTGGGGAATCAAACCCGGTTCTCCCAGATTAGAGACCGCACACTTAACCACTACACCAAATTGGTACCAAGCCATGTTTAAAGCCATGATACTAGCAAGCAAAGCAGTGATAGCTCTAGGTTGGAAGGACAAGAGTAAGTGGACTGTAGAAACCTGGCACAATTATCTGTTTGATTTCATACAGTCGGATATAATCAAGAAACTGAATCAGAAGACCGCATGGGAAGACAAGACCACAGGAATTAGGAAAAAATGGAAGACCTACTTGGAATGGCTACCAACAGAAGGAAGAAAAGACATTCAGGACAAGATCCGGACTTTGTGCCCGTGGCTGGGAATAAAGAACTAACGCACTGGGATAACAGGAGGGGGAGGGGGAAGGGCTAAAAACCAACACGAAATGTATGGGTAAAAAGATAATACGTAATACTTACTAAAATTAAAAAAAAAAATTAAAAAAGCAATGAACAAACAAATTCTTGGGGGACCCCAATACTTGTATTTACCCTTGTGAGAATTTGTGCCTGTACTCCTACCCTTTTAGGGATGGCAGCCTCCAAGTGGGACCTGAGGACCCCCCCAGAATTACAGCTCATCTCCAGACTACAGAGATCAGTTCCCCCAGAGAAAGTGGATGTTATGGAGGGTGGACTGTAGGGCATCGCACCCCACTGAGGTCCCTGTCCTCTTGAGGTTCCACCCCCAAATCTCCAGGAGTTTCCCAACCTGGATCTGGCAACCCTAACCAGTGTTCCCTCTAAGCTGAGTTAGGGTGAGCTAGCTCACAGTTTTTTAGCCTCTGGCTCACACATTTTTGTCTTAGCTCAGGGAGGATGGCTCCAGAGCAAACTGATTTATGCTGTTGCCAAATAGCTTGCTCACAACTTTAATGCCAGGAGCTCACAAAGTAGAATTCTTGCTCACAAGATTCCACAGCTTAGAGGGAACACCCATCATCCCCTGCTGGTGGCCAGGAGCCACCTGGCAGCCCTATACCCTTTGCTTCCTGTTAGCTGATCCACAAAGTAGCCTATCCACCTGCTTTAAGACTGCTAGGTTTACTCCAGGTCTTTTGGTAGCAGAGGCCAAATGCACCATAATAAGCAGGTACAATGTTTGTTAGGCTTGCCTGGCCCTCACGAGGGGTCTCTCCTCCCGGCGCTGCTCTGAGAATCTGAGTGAAGGGTGGGGTATAAATCCAATCTCCTTCTCCTCCTCCTCCTTCTCAAAACACCAGAAGCACAATCCCTGGAAAAGGTTATTTTCATGTCTCAGATCCTGCCTCCTCAAAGGCATGGTGCTGTGTAAATACTGGGCTGCTCAAGAAACACAAGGACAAAACTGTGTCAGAAATGGTGTCTAAAATTGCCACATGAAAATGGTGGAAATCATCCAGGACTTTTCTCGCTTGTTGCCGTAAATTCACCGCTGTGCCATTGTACGTGTGCATGTCCTTAGTGCCTTATTCAATGTAGCTGAAAGATGCGTCCGCAGCAGTACCAGAGATCTCTCACATCAGCATTTCTTATTTGATAATGTTTGCAAAGGGATTTGAAATAACAGACCTGGTGAAGGTCATCCCCCCTTCCCTAGGACTATATTTCCTCAGCCTAGGAAAACATGTGCCTTTAGAATCGCAGCGGCTTTGATCTCACATATATTTCCATGTGGGCTCTTGGGGGGACAATTTTAGTCAATTCCTGCCTCCCACGACAGCCCAAAACAACTCCCCAAATGCTGCTCCTGGAGGATGGGGAACCCGTAGGAATAATTTGGGGGAACTGGAGGTTCTGGAGTTGGTGCAATCTATCTATCTGTCTGTCTGTCTAGATCAGCGGTTCTCAACCTGTGGGTTGCCACCAATGTTCCCTCTAAGCTCTGGAGTCCTGTGAGCAAAAATTCTACTTTGTGAGCTGCTGGCATTAAAGTTGTGAGCGAGCGATGTGGCGACTGCATAGATTAGTCTGCTCTGGAGCCATCTTTCCTGAGCTAAGACAAAAATGTGTGAGCTGGAGGCTAAAAAACTGTGAGCTAGCTCACACTAGCTCAGCTTAGAGAAAATACTGGTCGCCTAAGACCATTGGAAAACACAAATTTTCGATGGTCTTATGATAGCAACGAAAATAATTTTATGGTTGGAGGTCACCACAACATGAGGAACTGTATTAAAGGGTTGCAGCATTAGGAAGGTTGAGAACCACTGGTCTAGATGGATGGAGGGATGGAGAAATGGATGGATGGCTCGATCTGTCCCCAGAATGAGCAACCAAACTCAGAAACGATGGGGATGTGGTGTAAAGGTGGATTTTTACTGGAAATCGGGTAGGTCAAGTGCTAGTTTTGAGTCCAGTAGTACCTTGGAGGACAAGAAGATTTGGGGAGTATAAATTTCTGAGAGTCAAAGCTCCCTTCATCAGATAAAAGTCAGAATGGAGAAGTGTTGTAGAGAAGGAAGTTTGTGGACAGAAAATTAGCATCTGAAGTGAGTTAAGACTTCTATGTCCCTATTCAGCCTGGGTGTGTGTGTGTCATTGTTCTGAATTTTCCAATGGTAGGCAAGGAACATCCATATCCCATTTAGGTGTTCCCTTGGTGAATGGTCAGATTTTTAAAATATATGCACATATCTCATGCCCTTGATCATAAGAACATAAGAACATAAGAGATGCCAATGTTGGATCAGGCCAAAGGCCCATCCAGTCCAACACTCTGTATCACACAGTGGCCAGAAATACCAGTGCCATCAGGAGGTCCACCAGTGGGGCCAGGACATTAGAAGCCATCCCACTGTTGACCCCCCCCAAGCACCAAGATGTCAGAGCATCACTTGCCCCAGAGTCCCTATCTATACCTTGTGGCTAATAGCCATTGATGGACCTCTGCTCCATATGCTTATCTAATTCCCTTTTGAAGCCGTCCATGCTTGTAGCCGCCACCACTTCCTGTGGCAGTGAATTCCAAGTGTTAATCACTCTTTGAGTGAAGAAGTACTTCCTTTTATCCGTTCTAACCCGACCGCTCAGCAATTTCATGGAGTGCCCACGAGTTCTTGTATTGTGAGAAAGGGAGAAAAGTACCTCTTTCTCTACCTGCTCTTTCCCATGCATAATCTTATAAACCTCAATCATGTCACCCCTCAGTCGTCGTTTCTCCAAGCTAAAGAGCCCTAAGCGCCTTAACCTTTCCTCATAGGGAAAGTGTTCCAACCCTTTTATCATTCGAGTTCCCCTTTTCTGCACTTTTTCCAAAGCTATAATATCCTTTTTAAGGTGTGGTGACCAGAATTGCACACAGTATTCCAGATGAGGTCGCACCATTGATTTATATAGCAGCATTATGATATTGGATGATCTGTTTACAATACCCTTCCTAATAATCCCCAGCATAGCATTGGCCTTCTTTATTGCAGTCACACACTGTCTCGACATTTTCAGTGAGTTATCTACTACAACTCCAAGATCTCTCTCTTGATCAGTCTCTGCCAGTTCAGACCCCATCAACGTGTATTTATATTTAGGATTTTTGGCTCCAATGTGCATCACTTTGCACTTGGCCACATTGAACCCCATTTGCCATGTTGACGCCCACTCGCCCATCTTTGACAGATCCCTTTGGAGTGCCTCACATTCCTCACTGGTTTTCACCACCCTGAACAACTTCGTATCATCCGCAAATTTAGCCATTTCACTGCTTACTCCCAACTCCAAATCATTAATGAACAAGTTAAAAAGCAGTGGACCAAGTACTGATCCCTGCAGTACCCCACTGCTTACCCCCCTCCACTGAGAGAACTGCCCATTTATACTCACTCTCTGTTTTCTATTAATTAGCCAGTTTTTGATCCATGGGAATGATGGAATGGGAAGACAAAACATTTTATGCATGGAGCATTGCTAGACATCGGATCGACATCTGCCCTACATTCAAGCTGCAGAATTGGGCTTTGAGTGGCCTTTGCAGAGATCATGTATGGACCTTGGGTTTGAACAGAATATATACACCCATGGATCTAAACATCAATAAACAAAGATCTTCCTTCCCCCTTCTAAAGTTTAAAAGATTAAAGTTTACAGTAAGGATGCTAGTGAATTTCTCGTTCCCGCTGGGTCAACTTGAAAAATACCCATTTCACTTTTGCTTTCCTGGCCTGTGAATCAAGCCCATGATGTTTTATTTCCTTGCCATCTGATTTCTCAGTTCCAATATTTCCTGTTAATGTTCCACACAACAATTGCATATAAATGGCATGCGCTTGGAAAATGCCAAAAACTGAATCAGGAACATCACATACACAGACTTAAGACTACAAAACACATAATGCAGTGCATCTTCACAACAGAAGTATGAATGAGAACTGGAACATAGTTTATGCAGCAATGTTTTGTTGACTTAGTACGTCACAACACCTCTGATTGTTTCTCACCTTGAAAACTCTACGGAGTCACCATAAATTGGATGAGACTTTACGGCACTTTCCACTACCATCTGGTTTTTGATAAATTGGGCTGAAGTTCCAGAATACACTCATGTTGGAACTTATCCGCTTCTTTATATTTTATTATTTATGAATGACCAGTGTCTGATTTTATTATCTTAAATATTATGTATTTTTATATCCAATTGTTTCATTGTTGTAATCTGCCCCGAGCCTTTGGGAAAGGCTGGGACAGAAATCTAATAAATTAACTAAAAAATATTATACCCCCTGAGGTGCCTCCCCAAACTCCACCTTCCCCAGGCTCCACACCCAAATCTCCATCAGTTTCCCAACTTGGAGTTGGGGAACCTATTCATGAGAGTCCTTACTCTCACAGGAATTGGGCCATCTTTATGGTTGCTTGTTGCCAGGGCAACCAAAATGGTGCCTGAATTCTCAAAAGAGGAAGAAATCTCCCGAATGCTCAGGAAGACCTCTTGGACCTGAATGGTTAACTACATTGTGTAGGTCTCAAGAAGAGAGGAGAGAAGCAGGATTGCCAGTTTGGTGTAGTAGTTAGGAGCGCAGACTCCAATCTGGAGAACTGGGTTCGATTCCCCACTCCTTCACGTGCAGCTGCTGATGTGACCTTGGGCAAGCCACAGTTCTCTCAGAGCTGTTTTCTCAAGAGCGGGTTTCAAAGAGCTCCCTCAGCCCCACCTACCTCACAAGGTGTCTGTTGTAGGGAGGAGAAAGGAAAAGAGTTCGTAAGCCACTTTGAGGCTCTGAGTGAAGGGCGGGGTATAAATCCCCTCTCCCTCCCTCCCCTCCTCCTCCTCCTCCTCCTCCTCTTCTTCTGCTGCTCCTAGGTGGAGGAAGGGGATTGGACAGAGAAGGTGGCAATCTGGGCTAAGTAACAGAGGAGGTTTTTGTTCCCCCCAAACCCACCACCAGACACCAGGAAGAGAAAGCTTTCTCACACATCTGTATAGGCTGAATAATATTTTCTCTCAGCTTTTCCCTTCTTTTCTTTCATGGATGGTTGCTAAACAGAAGATCAATGGGTATCAGGGCCGGTTGCTGTTGATATGCTGATGGGTGATGAGGCCCTCCGAGGACTGACCCAAGCAATTCCTTGGGGCATTTCCTAGGCTGGCTCATAAGGAAGTGTTTATAGCACAAGACTGAGGTCAGGTGTCAAAAGTGGTGCCCTTCAAAATGAAAAGGAAAAAAACCCTCTGTTTCTTTCGGGACTTTCCCATGCACTTAACCAGGGCTATTTTTGGGCAGGAACGCACAGGAACGGAGTTCCAGCTGGCTCCCAAGTTGGCCACGCCCAGCAGGAACTCATTAGCATAATAGGCCACACCCAACAGCAGGAACTCATTAGGATTGGCTACATTAGGGGTGTGTGGCCTAACATGCAAAGGAGTTCCTGCTACAAAAAAAAGCCCTGGGTTTTGACAACAAACAAGGTAAACAGAATAAGAAGCAAAAGGTGGGTGTGGCTGGATGACCACACTTCTGGTAACATGGGGGTGTGGCCTATTATGCTAATGAGTTCCTGCTGTTGGGTGTGGCCTATTATCCTAATGAGTTCCTGCTGGGCTTTTTCTACAAAAAGAGCCCTGCACTTAACCACTACACTTTGATAAAATTTTGGAGAACGCAAAGCAATGGGGAGGGTCTGGTTTGGGGAGGGACGTCAGCAGGGTATAATGTGACAGGGTCCACCCTCCAGAGCAGCCATTTTCTCCAAGGGGATTGACCTCTACAGACTGGAGATCAGTTATCATTCTAGGAGCTCTCCAGATCCCAGCTGGAGGTTGGCAACCTTGATTTGCTTCCCATCATGTCGCTGTTTGAGACACGGTGCCTCCCTACGTGATCTGCTTGTCACGGCTTGAACAACAAAGTAGAATTTATGTTTTTCCATTTGGAAGCCCTCAGCGAAGGGTTTGTGGCTGGCGGGAATTCTTTTATAGCCCTTCAATTTATCTAATGCACCGGGTCGGTCTCTGCAAGCCGAGTCCCCTGGTTTTTGAATGCCTTGCCCCCGTGCCAGATGGCACACAGATCTGGAGGTCTTTTTATTACATTAATTTTACTTTTTTTTGTGTGTGAACGTCTGAGTGGTGTTTTGTCCGAGAGAGAGATTTCTCAAAACGGTGGCACCGCTCGGTTTCACTGAAGCGAGGTTCTGTGATATCACGCTGGCAAATATTTCATAAACATATGTCAGCCACTTAGAAGAGATGTGGTTTATTTATACATTAATTACACTGACGCTCTGGGAAAATATTTGTGTATCGAGAGCTATTTAAACAGACAAGTGTGAAGAGCGCTTGCTATTAAATAAAACAGCGCTTGCCATTAAAAATAAAAATCGCTGGATGTGGGAAAGTCTTTCTTTGCCACGTGTCTGATCTCTGCAAAAATCAATACTGGGAAAAGTTGCTGTTCATTGATACTGTCTGCACTGACTGGAGACTGCTGAATTTCATTGCAATTGGATGCATGCTGAAAGCAAGCTCCCTTCTCCAAAATACCCTTGTGAATTCAGACATTAAAGCATACTTGCGAGTAGACAAAGTGGGTACCTGTCCTAGGTGGCAGGGGGCACCCTCCTCCTTGTTGGGAGGCGTGTAGCAGGCGGCAACAGAAGTAACGGCGGCAATGGCGAACAGCAACAGCGGGACAGCCTGGCGACCCAGTGAGCATGCAGAACCTGGACGGAGGTGGAGCTACGAGGGCGCGGTGACGTGCAGTGCGGCGGAGCCAATCGGACAGAGCCGAGGCTGTGGCCAGCGCGTGGCTGCGCTCTAGGGGGAAGCCGCTGGAAAGAAGCCGCTGAACTACCAGCTCCAAGGCGCCAGAGAAGAGAACGCCGGAACAACATCTATACCCAAAGCCTGCTGGAATACAACAACAAAGAGCCGCTCTGCTACTTGGGTGCTGGTAGGTAGTCACCTCTCCTGTTAATGTGGCCCTAGACAGAAAATATAATCATATGTAAACCGCTCAGAGACCCTTGCAAAAAAGGGTTTGAGCAGTATATAAGCCGAAAGTTAAATAAATAAATAAATAAATAAATGGAAATTGAATTTGTATATATCAATAACTCCTGTTTCATCTTCCCAGCAACCACCCTGTGAGGTAGGTTAGGCTGAGAGGGTCATCCACTAAAACTCCACAGCAGAGTGGGGAATAGGGATGCCAGGTTTCCTGCTATGGAATCCTAGTTGGGGGGTGGGGGATCCTAGAGCATTATGCTGACATGATGATGTCACTTCCAGGGTTGCACAGGAAGTGATGTTGTGATATCCAAACAATGCCTGTTTGCATGTCCTTGCCCCTACTTACCTCCAACCAGTTAAATTGCTAGGTTGTTGTTATCTTGGGGAACAGTGGGAGATGGTGGTGGTGGAGGAGGAACATAAGTATTACCTTTCACTTTGTTGCCAGTCAAGTCACTGCTCATATATATTTATTTTACTGTGTATAATCATCGTAGCACTATTACAAAATAACGACCCTGCAAATAAATTTAAACATGAACAGTGTGGTGGAGTCGATCCAGTGGGGGACTAGGACTCAGGGTGACCTGAGTTTCAATCCACACTTCTGCCACGGCAGCTTGCTGGGTGACCCTGGGCCCATCACAAACTCTCAACCTGGCTTACCTCACAGGGCTGTTGTCGTGGGGAAATGGAGGAAAGGAGAACTGTGTTCGAAAAGTCGTTTCAAGTCCAAACTGGGGAGAAACGTGGGGTATAAATGAATCGTCCTCCCTTCTCCCAAGAAAGGCAGGATCTGGAAATAACCATTTGCTGCTTTCATTTTTCAGTCCTGCCTAGGACTATCTGCCTAGTTAACTCTTCCCAGTGGATTCTCAGTGCAAAAAAAGCTAGCGGGAGAGCACATACAAATGTCCCTGGGTTTGTTTGCTGCCACCTCCAGTGAAAGTATCTCAAGTCATGGGGCTAAGAAAGACCTTAGAAAGAAGAAGAAGAAGAAGAAGAGATTGGATTTATACCCCGCCCTTCACTTGGAGTCTCAGAGCGGCTTACAAACTCCTTTCCCTTCCCCTCCCCACAACAGACACCCTGTGAGGTGGGTGGGGCTGAGAGAACTCTGACACAAACTGCTCTTTTTCAAGGACAGCTGTGCCAGAGCTTGTGACTGACCCAAGGTCACATCAGCAGGTGCAAGTGGAGGAGTGGGGAATCAAACCCGGTTCACCCAGATTAGAGTCCGCACCCTTAACCACTACACCAAACTGGCCTCACCAATCGTGGTCGACAGCCCTGGGCCAGATGGACCAGTGGTCTGACTCAATATGAGGCCACATCCGATGCTCAGATTATGTTCACATGCCTCCATCTTTCAGCTCATTAACAAGCCCTCATGTAAATTGCTCCTTGGGCAATGTCCAGACACATTCTGCCTCTATGCCTCTACTCACAGAATCATAGAGGTCCTTTCTGCACTTGGATCTCATCCCTGGTTTTATCAGAGTTCAACATGTGACACAATACCTTGCATTTATCCCTGGTTATAACAGCATCTGTTAATCCTTGGGCAAGTGTGGGGTGAAACTGGGGTGACCTCAATGTTTGAACTAGGTTAAGGTCTAGCACAGAAAGGACCTAGAATCACAGAGTTGGGAGGGGCCATACAGGCCACCTAGTCCAACCCCCTGCTCAATGCAGGATCAGCCTAGAGCAGGGGTGTCGAACATGCGGCCCGGGGGCTGGATCAGGCCCCCAGAGGGCTTCCATCAGGCCCACAGTGGAACCGGCCATCTTCTGCTTCCAGTTCTGCTGATGCCGCTGCATCATAGCTTGCTTCGCCAGACTCTCTTAATCACTCGGCCATGTCATGTTTTCACCTGGGTCCTATACTCAGAACTCTGAACATGAGACTTCTGTGATGAATGTCAATAAATCAAAAGTAGGTTTGCAGCTTACAGAGCTAATGTTTTAAGCATGTTTTTATTTTAAGTAAAAAAAAAATCTTTGTGTTTGTGTCCTTTATAAAATTTATATCTCCGCTACCTGGCATTACATTTTATGACACACATGGCCCGGCCCAACGAGGTCTCATTTATGTCAGACCCGGCCCTCATAACAAATGAGTTCGACACCCCTGGCATAGAGCAAGGTTTAGTCCAGCTGCTGCTTAAAGACTGCCAGTGAGGGGAAGCTCACCACCTCCCCAGGCAGCTGATTCCACCATTGCACAACCCTCACTGTCAAGATGTTTTTCCTAATATCCAGCCGGTACCTTCCCACCCTTCATTTAAACACATGAGTCCTACCCTCTGCTGCCAAGAGGAACAGCTCCCTGCCCTCCTCTGAGTGACAGCCCTTCAAAGACTTCAAGACAGCAATCCTGTCCCCCTGGCCTCAACCTCCTCTTCTCCAGACTTTCCTCACAGGGCTTGGCCTCCAGACCCCCACTGATTATCTCTGTCTGTAGTGGAAGGGTCTCTGTTGGTATCCCTGGGACCAAAATGGTTGCCACCAGGGCTTTTTTTGTAGAAAAAGCCCAGCAGGAACTCATTAGCATAATAGGCCACACCCAGTAGCAGAAACACATTAGCATATTGGGCCACACCCCTGACAGCACCACTCATTAGCATATTAGGCCGCACCCACATGCTACCAGAAGTGTGGTCATCCAGCCACACCCACCTTTTGCTTGTTATTCTGTTTACCATGTTTGTTGTCAAAACCCAGAGCTTTTTTTTGTAGCAGGAACTTCTTTGCATGTTAGGCCACACACCCCTAATGTAGTCAATCCTAATGAGTTTCTGCTGTTGGGTGTGGCCTATTATGCTAATGAGTTCCTGCTGGGCGTGGCCAACTCAGGAGCCAGCCGGAACTCCGTTCCTGTGCGTTCCTGCCCAAAAATAGCCCTGGTTGCCACCCTCTA